>NC_134485.1:79872332-80172332 GCF_040206685.1 Ascaphus truei
AGGAATTAACTGTGTGCATGTGACAGCCCCTTCCCCACCCTCAGCACAGAGCAGCAGCAGCCCGGGGAGGTAGGCTGATCAATAACCCCGGTCAGCAGCCCTGAGAAATCCTAATGAAACCCTGAGCCCAGAAATGTCAGGCTCAAACCTGAGACTTTGGGTCAAACCCGAAGAGGTGGTATTAGGGTTGCCAGGTGGTGTCTACAAATATACTGGACACAATGGTTAAATTGTGACAGGTGCAATGCTCAGGAGATACAGATATACACACACACACACACCTACACACCTCACCTCTCACCTCCCACCTCCATGCTATTTAATCCTCTCTTTGCCCCTCTTCCCCCCCAGACTCCTGACACCTCCTCCTGATTGGCTTCTGCTGTGTAAAGCAGCCAATCAGGATGGAGGAAACTGCCCAGCCATCTAGAAACAGCCCTGCTCTCTCCATGCTCGGGGAAATCCCACCAAGCCAGTCAGGTCACGATGCCCAGAAAGGTAATACCACACAGTACATGTCCAGTATTACAGCTATTTTTTTACTGGACATATTGTCCA
This sequence comes from Ascaphus truei, assembly GCF_040206685.1. NCBI lineage: Eukaryota > Metazoa > Chordata > Amphibia > Anura > Ascaphidae > Ascaphus > Ascaphus truei. The sequence continues at coordinate 79,872,891 of NC_134485.1, forward strand.
AATACAGGACAGTCCGGTTCAATACCGGACACCTGGCAACCCTAGGTGGTAACTCTACTAGAAGAACATGCAAAGCACTGCGCAGCTTGGCTGGGATTCCACCTTTAATTCCTGTCGCACAAGCATTATAGGATTTGTATCCCCACTTCTCATTTATGAAGAATGACGTGTGTAGACTATTGCCTAGTTTTGGCAGTAAAACTGATCTGTAGATTGGCATTTTCATACTGTGCCTCTGTGTAAATTTGCATCAGCTTGCGATTTGCAGGGAGAATAAGGCAGGTTTGCAGATACACTCATAGATACTTTGTCTTTGCTTAATCTTTTATTGGGGTGATTGTAGAGGACAAGTCAGGAAGGAGTTAGCAGACACACATACTGTATTAGAATGAGATGTACTATACCGTTTCAAACAATTTGATGCAGGCACATGCAAAACAATTAATTTTGGAGGCCTGCTTATTGGGGGCCATTTTATAGAGCTTAAAGCAGTAATCCTGCCATTTTGATCCCCTTTTTATTTACATGATGGGAACCAGGGAAGTTAGACTCTATTTTCAGCTCCGGTACCCCCCAGTTCCCAAGAAACTTCCCTGTGAAGAAACAAGCTTTACTTACTGGTTTGTTTGTTTTAAGGGAATTTAAATGGCTGTCCAACACGAATCCGCAACTGATGACCTTGTGGCTTCCTATTGGCTAACGACACCCACGAGATTTGAACAGTTTATTTTGTTTTCCCCGAAGGGGTAGTGACACCAGTAACTTAACTGGTAAGTATCTCAGGAACTGGCGCTGAAAATAGGTCGGTTCATCTTTGGGGAACGCACCGGTTCTCATCCTGTTTTCTCAAATGCTTTCTGAGGGTATTTGTGCCTTTAATATCTTTGCCCTTTACTAAATCTCTGGGAGAGTGCAGCATCTTTCGGACTCAATGCGGTTTATATCTGGTAAGATCTGTGGCTCATCTAGAAGGGCATGGATGGATATACAAGGTACCCCAAAATCAATATCCTTAGAAGGGTTGGCATGGAGTGAGGAGATTTGAAATTGATCAGACCTTGGGAAACCTGGAGCCTGTCCTACCTAAATGAGCAGATTGGACAAATGAGGTGTCCTGTACTGCCTCTGAAACAGAAAGGTACATTGTTTCCCGCAGTAATTAATAACTTGGACATGCAGAACAGTGTCTATGGATAATAAATGGATACAGTAAGTCTCAGCAGCTGTTTTCAGTAGCAGCTCAGAATCTCAACTGGGAATAATGACTCTCATACAGCATGTGCCACCACACTGCTAGTTACTTTCCAAGTATTGCTCATCATAGCTAGAATTGTCATGGATGAGTGATGGGCAATTAGCCACAAACATACCTGCTAACTGTCCGAAATCCAAAACCACATTAACCGTGCGCTTGTAATTCTAGTTGACTTTGCTGTCCTGTCCCCCATCCACCTTTCACTGCATGATGACACATAGGTATGTATTCCTAAGATTTAACATAACAAAAACCCCAACCAAAGTGATTAGCATCATATTATACTGTATGTTGTTCGTGGCCAAATTAAAATGGCACTATCATTTTATTTGTCAAATTAAAAAAATTTCAGAAAGCACCCAGTGGTGTTCTATTAAAAAAATAAAGATTGATATCAAGTACCGTGATATAAGTAATAACAATAGTTATAATTCCAGAAACCAGTAAGGGGTGTATGTTCCCTGGTATTTTCCACAATGCCAGTTTAACTTGCGCTTTGAAATATGTATCAGAAGAGCTATTAAATGTTTAAAAAAACAAATATAGCCTTATATATTATATTCCAAAAATTTAAATACATACTGTACTTTGCTAAGTGGAAATGCATCTTTAACAACGTGTAAAATATATGACACAGGGGAAAATATTGACACTGCTGCCTGAAACGAGAGAACCACTAATTGTAAGATGTTATAATATTGATTCTAAAATGTAATAATGCACCTTGCATCAGTACTATCGACATGCCCATATCTGAAATCCATGCGTTATGAAACTGTTTTCTCAACAACAAAAGTGTTGGATATTTAGAGTGTAAAATTGATAAATGAAGAGACATTTTACTTGTAGGTTTTAAAGGAGCAATCCAACCACTGTATTTTTTTTTTTTTACCTGTAGATACAGTAGGTTTGAAGCAGGGGGTCTGTGGAACTGACCCTGTTAATTTCAACTTCCTTCTCAGGACCCCCTGTTCCCAACAAATTTACCTCCCCATGGGGTGCTGGTATCTCTCTTCTCTTTAAAGGTCCTGGTCTCGTGGACCAATAGGAAACCGCTCCGAGTGACATCACTGCTTCCTATTGGTCCGCAGGATGTGAGAGCTTTGAAGACTCCATTACATTAACCCCAGCCGGAGATTCTACCGGCACCTCCTACGGAGGTAAGTATATCGGGAAGCAGGGGGTCCCCGGGGCTGAAATGAATGGGGTTCAGTTCCGCGGACCCCCTGCTTCAATCCTATGTTTAATTTCTTTTTATAAACTGCGCTTGGATTGCCTCTTTAAGACTAGCTCAAGACTACATATCTACAGAACCTATTACTATATATTATATTAATAGTACTGTAGTCTTGCCATGAAAAACTGTTATTTTATTTTCAGCAACTTATGCATCTGTCTACAAATATACTAGGTGACAGGCTTCACCGATGGTCTGAAAAGAATGGTGAACTTTTCTTTGCAATGTTTTTGAACGAGGCTAATAACCTATTTTTACGATTAGCCATGTTCCAGTGTAGGGTTCGTGCCGCTGCATGTCACCTCCTTTTAGTAGACATTCATTTTACATCATCTCGTACATCAGAACCTCTGCAGCCAGAATATATGACATCACCTGAATCTGCATTATGACGTGATTACCACAGACATGTACCTTCAATTATTTCCCTTGGTTAGCCCCTCGTAATGCTAGGATAAATTACAACACATGGCAAATAACTGTTAAACAGCTCACTCCATTTGGAAAGGGTTTAACACTGTCACAGACCTGCAATGCACCGTTTTAAGAAGAGGGCACTGCAGACTCTGGCAGCAAAGAGGTTAATGTAGGTAAGTAGGGATGTCCTGCTGAAAAACAGAGCGAATTTCGGAAAGCCCCTCATTTGCCCTTTCACTACCAGAGGCCATTCATTGCCAGGTTTCAACCTGATCTACAGAATCTATGTTTTATGGAATACTGAGCCTTCAAAATAGCCAGTGTTCCTTTAATGCTTTGGTGTCCTCCTCAAAACTCACTTTCCTCCCCTCTGTTTATCCTTTTTATTCTCGGAACTATTGCTTTTTTGAAACATCCAACTTTGAGGCATATCATTTTTTTTAGCTACCATATCCTTCACATTTCTTCACTGCACCTGCAGCTTTCACTTTGAAAACAGTTCACATTTTCCATTCCCGAAAAGACTTTAAAAATTGTTATTTATGGACTCGAAGCTGAAATTTTATCTGACTCTAAATTAATCAGAAAGCAACTGAGTTTATAAAGCCACCAATAGGAAAAGGTTAGGCATTCATATTCGATGCTTTCTCCATTAAAACTGTGGATTGCGCATTTAATCAGTGGGCAGGAAACCATTATTTCTTATGAAAGAGAAAAGTCATAGCTGCATAGACACACACATTCCCACTGGCTATCACTTTTTTGTCTCTATTATGTACTTCTTTCAATCTCATACACCCACATCTCAGCATCAACATCTTGATTGCTTTGTGTATGTCCAGTAGTTGCTTACCGTGTTTATAAAGAAGGGACAGAAAAGCAGTTGGTTTTCATTCAGTATGTTACTTTAGGTTGTTTTGAGATTCCTTTATTGCAGTCCTGGAGTGCAACGAATAAGTATTTCAGTATAAAAAGCAGAAGAGTAAAATGTGAGGATAAAAAAATAAGTCATGCGAGTTTTCTGAGCCAGAATGGCAAAAAAAAAAAAAAGAACAGCTGAAGTTTCTGTGATCCTGATTTTTTGGAGTAATTTCTATATTGCCTTGAACATTTTTATTTCTACTGTAAGTAGCCACAGTTACGTCATGGTAAATTGCTTTAATTTTTCTATACTTCAGAGTCTGATATATGCATGGTGGTTATCTGAAGATATAGAAAGGATTTAGGGGCTGATTTTCTGTTTTGATCCTGTTTATTTGATGAAACTGTCTGGATATATTGTACAGTAACATTCTTTTCTGTAAGTAAGCACTGTATTACTTCTGTATAGACAAGTATTGTCTTGGGCTGTAATTGAACTTTGAATGTTTTTTTAAGAGAGTAACTGCATTTTCAGACACATTTTGCTGCAATTAGTTCGTGTGTGCTAATCATATTTTTTCCTAGTAAACAGGGGCCAAAGACTGCAAGTAACACTTGAAACGATTTGTGGTGGTGGCAGCGAGTTAAGACCTATAGTGTGATGGTTTGAGTGGAGATATTATTAATTTTAGGGACCCTGCGAGGAGATACGTGAGTTAGCTGGATAGCTGTGTATTAACCCTGGTCACATACACAAGTCACACGTTCGCATGTGTGCCGTTCGTGACAAGTCTCTTATAATCGTTGACTTTTTCTTTTGTTATGTGCAAGTTAACATGCTGTATTTATCTGATTAAGAGTTTTGCGACTAGTTTAACGTTTCTCACATACATTGCAAAAGGGAGGGGATAGTGAAACAGTGGCACTCAGAGTAACAGCAGTGGGACCGAGTCATTAATCTGCAAGTTTGGCTTACAGAATCGCCACAAAACCTACCTCTCCCTCAACTGCACAATCTTGCAGGCCTGCAGGAGGTGAGATCTCTGGATGAGCAGTTTTTTGCACAGTGCAATATCACGGAATATTGAATAGAATGTGATTTACCTCATTTTGTAAGATTTCCTAATTGGCATACAGTATAAGATTTGCACCGCCAAACCAAATTACAACCTAAAATGCTGCTTCTGCACAGTTTGGACATGCAAGAGCCGTTTAATGAATTCAGCAAGATGTTTCCACATGGAAATGCACATTTTTCACACGGAAACGCCTGTCCCGCAGTTTAATAAATAGGCCCCTATAGATAAAAGTGGACCTTAAATGTATATTTATACAGCTTTTCCCAAAGTAGTTAATGATATTCGACTTAAACATATATGATATCTTCACTAGCCTATATTCCAATGAGGCTAAAACCTGTTGTAAGGTGAACTTAACATATATTTATTTTTTAATCTGCAAAGTTAGAATTGCTAATATATCTCACACTGATGAGACCCAAAAGGCCGAAACAGCTGTCTGTCAGTATGTTTCACTTCTTTAACCCAGGCTGTGCTGAAAAGCTGTGTAATACGGCAGGCATAAGCCTATAGGGTTCTACTTTAAAATGGATAAGAAAGAAAGAGTGACACACTACTCATTTGCATGTGATTACCCAGAATCCCTGGCTGCAGTGGAAGCACTGTTTACTTAGGCCAGGTCCCCGCTGGCTACTGCAGCGCCCGCTGTTGCAGACGCTTCAGGGACAAGAGCCGCCCCACAATGAGGCCGGGGCCGCTGCGAGGGGGGGGGGGCCGCCACGCTGCATCGACAGAAACTCCTGGTTTCAAGAGAATTGAGTTCAGGACTCGCAACAGCGATACGCCACGCCCCTGGCGGTTCAGCCAATGAGGGCGAACCTGCCGGGCGACATCACGGCCGCTCCCCCGTCACGCCCCCCGTCTTTCCCCCTGCAGCTCACTGCATACCGGGGGACTCGGCTGCACGCACCGCCAGCCTCGCAGGAGCGTGCAGCGGGGCCGCAGCCTAAGTGATAATGGGGAAAGACAGGGCTGCAGACAAGTGGTATTTGTATTTACTTGTATGTTTAAATATTGACAAGAGCAAGAGGCAATTTGGTTGCCGGTTCATGTTATCACTATAACAAAAATCTGATATGTCTTGATTTATCTCTTATTATCCTGGGTGGAAAAGTCAGTCCTCTTATTCCACTCAGCTCTGTGCAGGTCTGAGAACCCAAGAAGGACCACAACGTGAACTGATTATTGTGCAATTAATGGATAGGCAAAACATTAAACAATCTGAAAACCAATCATTCTAAAAATGAGCAAGGCTGCTTTCCTGCAAGTGAAACTCTCGGAATTGGTACAAGCTCGGAACTGAAGTGAAGCCACTAGGGACTTGCTTTTCCCGTAATGGGAAAGGTTAATTCCACGTGTCTTCTGCTGGCTGACTGCATTCACCTATCAGTGCTGTGTAAATATTTATTTCCAGATAGGCTTCCTGATGTTGTGTGCTGCTGGAGGATTTCATTTGACTCCCTTTTAAAGAAAGGCTTGATGTTGCTGTAGTCCCTCCTAGAGCAAATCAACCAGTGTTGGCTTGGTGTTAACCTGTAGTAAAACTCTTAATTGATGTCTGTTTGCTTCCTGCTCAAATGCTGTTAACGTTTGTGTACCTGAAATATACAAAAAGATAAGATGAACAATTTATTTCAGAGATACAATCTCAATGTTTTGTAGTTACCCAAGTCTGTGTTATTGGTGCTTTTACTCATTAAATCCTAGACAAAGAAGTACGTTTCTTTAATTCTTCTACCGTCAATCTTTGTTTTGGCTAAAATGCTTGTCTTCATACTGTATGAAAAGTAGGCACCCAAATAAATCATGTGCACGGATGTCTCCGATTCTGCATAGAAATCAATTTCTTTTCTTTTTTTTTTCTTTCACTGATTCCAGGTTTTTTATCAGACAAACGCATATCTGTAGAAACAATCATGATAAAATATTGACTACAGAACAAAGGTGAAAACATGTAGCCAGCCATCTTAAATACAGATGTAGCCAGCCTTACCGTACCCAACGCAGCGGATGAAATGCAAAAAAGTCTAGGCGCTTGGGGTGGTCGCTTCCGCGAATGCGCTCCGGGGGGCTCATTCTTTTCAATGGGACTTCCCACAGCGTTAATCCTTCTGGGGTGCTATCGGCGCGGTCATGGGACTGCGTGCGGACGTGGCCTCGCATACTGTAGGGTTGGGTACATCTGTATAACCTATTAAAACATACATGAATACAATTGACACTATTCAACCCCCAAACGTATTGTTAAGAGTTGTTTTTAAAAATGCTTCTCTCCCCATACATTTAAGAAATATGCTGTGCAAACGATAAAATCTGCATTCGCTTTAATAAACACACAATATTCCAGCAAGCTCAAGAACCCCAAAATAGCAAGTAGCAGTTTTTGTTCATGTTCCTGTATATGACAGACCCACTGTGGTCATTCTCCCTCCAACAGAGGTAAAAGAGAATTTTATCAGGTAGTGTTAGGACCTGCAAACTGGTCATGCCGTGACGTGGCTGCAGGCTTATAACGCTTCGGCCAAAGGGTTTAACTAAATGACCCTTACTCACTGCAATACTTCAGTGCTGATATTGTCGTATGTATTTTGTCACATTGGATGTAGCGTTGGGCATTTCTGTCTTTTGTTGTATGCATTCGCTTCAATGATCAATATACAGATGTAGCCAGAGTTATTGTTCCTGGTAGCATGTTATAGTGGGATATTCTGTTATATTCTGCTTTATCGCCTTCCATTGGAAGCTCTGGGATATTCTGCATTACAACGTGATATTCTAATCAGTAGTTAAAACAAAGCTGGCTGCATCTGAGTAGCCATAGGGAGCTGTAGGAATAGTAAATGTAGGAAGAGCAATAGCTCTCTGCACAGTGCACTGCTGGCATTCTTGTCTGCATGGAAGCCTCCAAATATTATTAGGGAGATATAAACATTTTCACAATTATTTCAAGAAATTTGGATACTCTCCAAGGTTTTTGCGAAGCTTTTTATAAAAAAAATGCTTACCATTTTGCCACAAACGTTTGCCAAATTTACATGAATATACAGATATTTAAAAGCAACTTGAGCCAGTTCAGCATCAGTGCCGGAGGGACAATGTTGTAAACAAAAAGAAGCTGTCAGGCAGTCATACTATGATCGAGATTGGCCATTGTGGGGTGAGAAGAGTATCTACAGAAGGAGGACGAATAGCTGGTAGATTTTCCAATGATAAAACAGAGACTGATTTGATATGGAGAATTAGCGCATCTATTTCCCAATGCTAATGCACAGTCTTCTAAATATTTATTCTCTCCTTTTGTGTCTTATCAGTCTGCAGAGTTTTTCGAGATGCTGGAGAGGATGCAGGTAAGAGAACTTGGGCTCTGTCAGACAATCGCAAATCACCACAACTATGATACACTTTCAATCAGTAAAGGTGGTTTCACTAAAGCCCGATAAATTATACAATTCACTTTATTGGTATTTAACGCCGATTTTTCTTAATCGTCCTGTGGCCATATCACAAGCAGGGATGGGAGACCTTTTACAGTGGCAAGAGGTCAGTGTTATTTTTAACAGAGTGAATGTATTCTCTAAACTTTGATATCTGCCGATTTAGAGATGTGCGAACCTTTCGCACGCATCAGCAAACTTTGGAAATGTCACCCTTTTTTGTCCGGGAAAAAAAAGTTTGCTTTGACCCAACAGCTCGCAACTAGTTTACTTAATGCTGAAAGTCAACAGGCGTTACATTACTTAAATGTTGGGGGGCTGCTATAGTTAAAAAAAGCAAGAATAGGAGCTTTTCGTTAGAACTTTTGGTGCCGGCTTTTCACACTTTCTTGGAAAGGTCGATTGAAATAACGGCAAAGCGAATCTACTCAGGATGGCACATCTCTGCCGGTGATAACGTGCTACTGCCAAAAAATAGCACCAATGTGTATCACCTACCCCAGGCTGGCGCTAAGTTTATCTTGCATGTTTATATGATCACCACTTATAGGCTAGATAAGACTAGCCAATCTAGAAAACATGATAACAAGACATAATATTAACAACTCTTTTTTGTGTGTTTTCATATTATTTTTTATCCCTTAGCACCCCCAGGATTTTTACTATCTTATTATTGGTTTGCTTAAGTTAATCTTTAAACACCAATATTATATTTATTTTTGGGTCCTGGGTTAGCCTTTTCTATTAATATAGTGTTAGCGACTTTTCCTTTTTGTGTGTGTTTATAATATTATATATGATATTAGAAGCCCACTTGGCCAACTCATGGTCAACCGATGACTAGCTTGGGTTTCTTGGGCTACTAGAGGCTTAATATTGAACCATCTGGATGTTATGCTTTTTGTGTTGTATTGATATGGTGTTTATGGTGTATGTTAACCCTTTGGTGACGGAAGGCATTGCTTCGAAATATATTGTAGCTTGAGGCATTAGAAGTGCTAAATTCTTTCCTGCTGTAGGGGTTTGTTGGAAATTCTATTCCATAACCCTGTGGTAGAAAAGTGTGATATCTGGCGCCCATGCACACTTCCCTCCACATTTGCATTGCCTGCACTGATTAACGCACATTTGTATGATCTGTGGCTTATTTTTATCGCTGGCGCTTATTTAACGCCGAGTTAATGGAATATTTAGGTATGCAAACGAGAATGAATGTTGCAACCTAGTTTTTTTTTTTTTATAAAGAATACATAGGGATTTTGGTGGTAATCCCAGTCCTGTTTTTTTTATGCGAAATGTTGCTGCTGCTGCAATATCGACCTTTATTGAATCAAAACCTGGGACAGTATTTAATAAGCATAAGCCATTCAAATGCAAAAGGCACCTTACAACCCATTTTTATTGTGTGTTGAGGTGCTTTACGGTTTAGGGGCTAATTCTATATGTGCAAAAGTCAATGAGGAATTTTGACCAGAAACGGCCCGATTGGCTGCTTTGGCACTTACAATATATAATCAGCCCCTAAGTACTGTACCACTTAAAAAGTATAGCCCTAAATTCACTGCACAGAGTTTGTCGTCGGTACAGTATGTATATATCCAATAATAGACAAGCTGAAGGTTCTGCGTTCCCACTAATAGCTGCTGCAGGTAAAAAAACAGGCCTTTGTATTTTAGATAAACGCAGCAGAAATCTAATCCCAGTACACACACTTACTGTACAGAAATGTCTATAAATCTATGCTGAGGTGACAATTGGCCTGCAGTCCCACGGGGCTAAAAGAAAGAGAAAGAAAGGAAATTCCATGATTTAGTGACTTTCAAAATGTAGCTGACTATTGTTTTGTTTTGACATCACTGATCACTTTCTACCTTCTGAAGTTTTGGAATATAGAAGCTAGGGTATTACTTTTTAAATGCATCTAGAACATATGGATTGTATAATTGATTGAAATTTTAGGTCTATGAAAATCTTTCCAGGGCATATACTGTACTTTATTTCTCAAATAGGGTATATGTTATTTATCTATATAACCGTTTCTTCATAATTATCCACGTTACTGTTGCCTTAAAACAGTGGTTTACAACTTTTCTTTTAAACTGTGTACCCCTTGCTAGAAATTATTTGTTCCACGAACCCCTAATTAATCAATCTTATTGCCTACTCATTAGACTATTGCTAACAAAACTGTCTAACCAATCTCGGTGCCGAGCTCGTGGGAGGAACACTCGCTTATTGAGGCCTCAAACTACACCTCAGTGTGTGGAGACAGCATGGGTGGTATATCTGTCAATTACTGTGGCAGTTTACAAAATCACGCCCCACAATGCCTTGCCGCTGTGGATGCAAAGCATTCTGGGGAGCAACTTGGATGCTTCTGCTGTAATTGACAGCTATACCACCCATGATAAAGTGTAGTTTGGATCTTACTGAAGTGTGCAGCCCCACACGAGCTCAAAAAGCCTCTGTACTCCCTGGGATCCGCAATTACGTATTTTTGGGGGGCGAACGCCATGGAGACACCATGTAAACCCCTGTTGGAAATCACTGACTTAGAAGACTGAGAGATATTGCTTTTCCATACCAGTTTCACGGAGATATCCAGATTCTTGAATACACTGGCAATTATTCAAGATTTACAAAATGTTAGACCAGATGCAGTAATGTCATCGCTGAACTGTGCATGCTCAAATTTGTGCCATGATTACCGAGCCAATATTGTTCTCAAAAATGGTAGATGTCTACCACCATTCTGTTTGTGTTCATGTTAACACAGGGTATTGAAATGTATGCAAAAACATTTAGCATTCCATCTGAATGCCATACAACACGCTATTCAAAGAACGTTACCATTCTCTCATTCCGCAATATAATAAAACAATTTAATCTGATGACCCTGCCCGTGAAAATGTTAATGTTAATGCTTAACAAAGTTTAGTAAATGTCGTTATGTCTGTTTAGCATAAAAAAACTGTTTAAAAGACAATAGCTATTTCTATTTTACTACACTGCATACTGTTCCCATTATACTATAGTTCTATATTAGATGAAGAATCAATGAGTACTTCAGTATTAGGCAATACTATTCTGGATCCAGGGTCATGTCTGGGGTATGAATGAACCCAGCTAGCTTCAACTCAGCCCTCTTTCCAAAGCACAAGTCCTGTATATTTTCTTCACTTTATTTAGGAAAGCAGCAATAAAAACAGGCACTTGTGGATGAGATGTTTGTGTTGGAAAGGTGTATCTCTGTGGGTGCTTTGTAGTAAGGGCAGGTGAAAAGAATTGGCCTTGCCATAGGGGTGTACCATGAATGTACTCACTCTGCCAATGTCAGGAATTAAAAGACAGTGGGTACTGCTTGTGACACAGGGATAGGGGTCAGGCCATACTAACTGTCAGCAGGGACAGGGGGGGATGGGAAAGCCCATTAACTTGGAGGACTGGAGATGTTGCCAGGGCAACCAGGGGTGTGACAGACTGGAAGGAAAAAAGGCAACATAATGTATCCATTCCATCTGCACTGGGAGTGAAACTGCAAGGAAAGTAACATCCAATTACAGCTAGCAGGCAGAACTGCCAAGGAAAGGGAGGGGGGTGAAACAGAGAAGGCAGAAATGGGTATTTCTGTTCCATGACACTCCCCGTCTGGTATCTGGAGATACCACTATATAACAGATTATGTGGAACATATGTGCAATGCAAACATAACATAACAATTCAAAGGTCCATGTCCACATAGCGAGGTGATACCGGCCGGTACCACTGGCATCAAAGTCCTTTGGCCAAAACCTTCTGGTAAGGGAGGCCAGGTGGATGCACAGCTTCAGGTTTGCTGGTTGCACCACAATGTCTTTGTATAAAAGTCTCTTGCACTGTTTTTTTTCCAACTTTGTGAGAGAACAGTCCTTTTGTCTCTGTAGTTTTCTCTACAGAGTGCATCACCTCGTGGATATACCAGTCGTGGTAGTCTGTCACCCTATCACCTGGCGTTTGGCGGAAGGAGATGGCCTTTGGCTCCTTGCAGAAGCGAATCAACGCCCCTGGAAGACTGGTTGTCAAGTCTGATCCAGTGAGTAGTGCGCCATTTGGAGAGGCTTCCTGGTGCTGAGCATTGGAGCTGAACGTTACCCAGATCTGGCTGGGTTTCTGACGGTGGTGGTCACCAGATGATGGGAGGTGCCGGCATTTTTTACCTTCCTTCAGTGAAGGCGCTGGCTCTGCGTATCTGCTAAGGAATCTCTTCCGCATGAAGACCACAATTTGATTCTTGGTCTCCGGCTCCCTTTGTGGGTTGCGGCGGAGCGAAGTGAGCCTAGAGATGGCATGTTCTCTATTGTTCGGGAGCCGTCTTTTTGGTGAACGGAATGGTAGCGGAGTCACCCAACTGCCCAGTCCATCTTTGGAGAGCTCCTTGACTGTTAACCTCGGGAATCCTCTATGTTCCCTCGATGGAGTTTGCTTGTCGTCGTCCCTTGTTGTCTGGAACGCTGTGCACCGTAGGTCATTGGTGCATTCCTCTTGCACGAGAACATCTCCACGTAGTTTGGTGAAACGCTGTCAGGAGGTTATTTTCTCCCTGGACGTGACGAAGAACAGTCTCTTTTGCCCTAGTAAATCCCTTTATGAAATGTCTCTGCGGCTGTCTCTTTTTAGACGTGTCAGAGGACAGTCTTTTTGTCCCTGTGGCTTCGCCTGCGGGGTGCAATCTTTTGCAGCTGTACCAGCCGTGGTGGCTGGCTGCTTTGCCACTTAGTATTCGTTGGAGAGGAATGGCTGTATGTCTTAGCTGTGCCATTGCTCGCAGGAGGACCGTCCGATTGTTTATTTTCTTTTGGGAGATCCCTTTGTCGGTCACCTTCAGGAGGTTACTTTCTTCCTTCTGTGGAATCGCCTTGTCATCCTTAGTTGTCTGGACTACTAAGCATCCTAGGCCATTGTCACATCCCTCTGATGCGAAGATGTTTTTGTTGGTCTCGGGAGTATGACCTTGTCTCTTCTCTTCACTTGGCCTTCCTGTCACTTGGAGATGGCCAAGACACGGTTCGGAGAGAGATGTGTGTCCGCATTCTGTTATCACCGTTCTGCAGGCGTTGACATAGTCTGGTTCATGTCCTTTATCAGTGCACATGTTGCCCACTATCACCCATCCTAGGTCAAGTCTTTGGGCGAATGGTGCGTTGTGGGGTCTGTTACGCTGTTTACGGACTTTGTGCACCTTCAAGATGTCCCTACCGAGCAGCAGCAAGATCTTGGTGCCTTGTTCTACCGGCGGGATGTAGTTGGCTATTGCTCTGAGGTGCAGGTGATGACGTGCCACGTCTGTTGTGGGAATCTCGTCCATGTTTGCAGCCATATAGTTGCACTCGTAAGGGTGGGGAGAGCTATCTTCACTCTGTTATCCACTGAACGTATGACGTAGCCGCTTGCTCTTCTCCCTGTTGTCTCAGTTGACCCTGCACAGGTTCTGAGGGTGTGGGGTGAGGCATTGTCTTGTGAGTTGAATAAGTTGAAGAATTCCGTCTTCTCCAATGATCTGTTATTTTGATCGTCGAGGATTGCATACATCCGGATAGCCCTCTCAGGTTGTCCCTGGGGGTGCACTGTGACAAGGCATATTTTGGAGCAGGATATTTTGTCACTTCCTTTTCTGCAAACCTCGGTGCACTGAGACATGACAGATGTTGGCTCTCCTTCTTCTTCCTCCCCGCCATGCTCCGCTACGGAGGATGGGTTGTTGAGTTGGTGGAGTGTCAGCGCCTCTGGATGTAGAGATGTTACGTGCTTGTCACTTTTGCACACTGCACATTTGATGGCCTCTTTACAGTCCTTGGCTAGGTGAGTCGTGGAGTCGCAGCACCTGAAGCAGACTCCGAATTCTCAGAGTAACTTCTTGCGTTCCTCTAGGGACTTCTTCCTGAACCCAAAGCATCTGTTAAGTGGGTGTGGCTTCTTGTGTATGGGACATTCCCTGTTTGGGTCCCTTGGTTTCTCGTCTCCGGCGACCGACTGATCGGGAGTAGTTTGGGTCGTGGGAGACAAGTCCGTCCTGTGGACCGAGATGGGTGTTCGAGTGTTATCGTATCTCGAAACTGGTCTCTCATTCCTCAGGTCGCTTGCACTGTGTGTGGTCTGTGCACCCAAGATGAAACTGGGATCGTTCCTTGTCCTTGCCGCTTCGCGGATGAAGCTCAAGAAGAATGAGAAGGGAGGGAAGGCGACTTGCTTCTACCTTTTGTATTTGGAGCCTTGGGAAATCCATTTTTCTTGGAGGTTGTAGGGTAGCTTCTCCAAGATGAGTCTCACTCAGCGAGCTGAGTCTAGGACGTTGAGACCTGTTAACGAATGGTCTTTCCTTGCAAATTCCAGCTCTGGCAGCAGGCCCCCAAGCTCGCGTAACTTCGAGTAGTCTTTAGCTCTGATCCTGGGAAAGTTGTTGACATTTTTGAAGAGCGAATCGTCGACTGCTTCGGGGCTACCGTAGCACTCTTCTAGACTTTCCCATACTAGGTCGAGACCTACTTGGGGGTGGTTTGCGTTTGTCGTCCGAAGTCTCTTCGCATGCTCCCTGGATTCGTTTCCCAGCCATTTGGATAGCAGGTTGAGCTCTTCCCTTGCTGAGAAGCCCAGCCTCTTGATTGCGTCCTTGAACGTGAACTTCCACATCCAGTAGTTCTCAGGACGGTCGTCAAAGTTGGTGAGTCCTGTTTGCACCATGTCACGCCGGATCATGTACTTGGCCATGTCTGTCAGGCCTGAGACATTGGTGTGTTGGTTGCGTTCTGAGGTAGTTGCTGGGAGGGTCCTTGCGGTCGCCTCTTCCTTGGTGTGGACGCGTGATGACTGCTGGTCGGTGTGAAGGGCTGTGTTTTCCCGTGTGGGTGTACCTGGTTTGCGAACCTGTTGTAGTGCATCCGTGTGCACGCTGGCGTGTGGGTCACTGTTGCGGCTGTGGCTATCCCAGGTAGCGTGTACCCTTAAAGGAACGGCGTCTTCTCCACGTGAACCTAGCAAGACTTCGGTGTCTGTGAAGTCACTCCCTTCGTGTTGAGATGGTGCACTGGGGTTTACACTGAAGAGGCTCCTTACGTAGTCTTCAGTGCGTAAGACTTCGGCTTGGGCTATGGCGGCAGCAGCTTCCTTTTCTTGATTTAGGGCCTCTAGGTTAACGTCCACCTCTGTCTTTTTCCGTGCAGTGGCTGCAGCTGCGGTGGCAGCGGCTCTCTGCTCCTCCTCTTCTATGCGGGCCATTTCTAGTTTCATGGCTGCCTCTTTCTGAGCGTATGCGGCCCTGACACATGCGGCCTCTGCGGTGGCTCGCGCCTTGGTGGCGTTTGTGCTTGCGCTAGACACGTGAGATTGCGCTGATCTTGCTGACCTTGACGAGTGTCTGGATGTGCTGGAGCGCTGCGATGCGGTCTCCAGGAGGAGCTCTTTTCTCTCGCTTTGGGCGTCCGTGATGGCGGTTCACATGCGGCTGTCACGTGTCAAGTCAATATTATGCTGTAAGTCCCTTTCTTGCAGGATTTCGCCGGTGTTAGCCCTGGCCAAGTAAGTGACGTATGCTTCTGACAGCTCTTGGTAGTATGAGTGATCTATCTTTAATTGAGTTATTGCCTGCTTCAGCTATTTTACGGAATTGCCGGCGACATTGCGTATTCCAAGTGTGGTTGTTTCCCAGGCCTTCTCTAATTTAGCGCGGTGCGCTTCAATGTCAGTCTCATATTTTTCGCGGGCCTTTGTGTCTGTGTAACTATCCATTTAGGCCTTGCGTCTGCCTGCGCCTGTTGCAGTTGCGCAACGGTCTCTGTGTCTGAGTGGTCACTCACCTGTGTGATGTCTGGTGAAGATCTGAGTTCTGCCATGCTGCAGGTGTGTGTAGGCTTTTAGCCGGTGCGTGTGGCGTGCGGTCTGTTTACCTGCGTCAGCGATGGATGACTTTCTCGGATAGTGCCGGTAGGTGTCCTGCAGCGGTAAGCGTAGGGGTAGCTGTACTCACAGGTGTCTGGTGGCTCTGACCTGTGTCCTGGCGGGTGTCTGGTGGCGTGGCCCTTGGTGGTGCTGGCCGTGGGACGTGCGCAGGGTTAGGTGAGATGGTAATTCCTCACTCTCAGACTGTGCACTTGTCTGATTGCAGTGCTGCTGCCTTGTGTAAGGACTGCTTGGCTCTGTGTGCAGTGTAAACTGCTTGCTGTACTGCTGAAGGCTGTGTGCAGTGTAAGCTGCTTGCTGTACTGCTGCAGGCTGTGTGCAGTGTAAACTGCTTGCTGTTTGTAAGGCTTTTGCTGTAGAAAGTCTGTGCTCTTTGGTATAAAGCCTGCTGCTCTGTGTGGCAGTGTAAAGCTGCTCTGTTTGGGGTGCAGAGACTATTCTGTATAGTATAAGGGTTGTGAGTAGCAGTTACTGTGTGTGTGTCCCCAAGACACACGGTCTTTTTTTCACTATTCTGGATCCAGGGTCATGTCTGGGGTATGAATGAACCCAGCTAGCTTCAACTCGGTACTCTTTCCAAAGCACAACAAGTCCTGTATATTTTCTTCACTTTATTTAGGAAAGCAGCAATAAAAACAGGCACTTGTGGATGAGATGCTTGTGTTGGAAAGGTGTATCTCTGTGGGTGCTTTGTAGTAAGGGCAGGTGAAGAGAATTGGCCTTGCCATAGGGGTGTAACATGAATGTACTCACTCTGCCAATGTCAGGAAGTAAAAGACAGTGGGTACTGCTTGTGACACAGGGATAGGGGTCAGGCCATACTAACTGTCAGCAGGGACAGGGGGGAATGGGAAAGCCCATTAACTTGGAGGACTGGAGATGTTGCCAGGGCAACCAGGGGTGTGACAGACTGGAAGGAAAAAAGGCAACATAATGTATCCATTCCATCTGCACTGGGAGTGAAACTGCAAGGAAAGTAACATCCAAATACAGCTAGCAGAAAGAACTGCCAAGGAAAGGGGGGGTGAAACAGAGAAGGCAGAAATGGGTATTTCTGTTCCATGACAGATACCTTTTTTCTAACAATTAGGACAAGTTTTCAAGAGTTTTACGTTCTTCCTCATGTCAAGCAATACTGATTTGCAAATGATTCCATGAGCTCACAAGTGATATTTGTATTTGCTGTGCACTGTACGGGGAAGGTTTTTTTTAACCAACCGTAACTTATTTAATGTTTGGTTAAAATCTATCCCAGGTTCACATTGCAAAGCCAGTATAACCAACCTCACACTGACGGGACCCAAAAGGGCAAAACAGCTGTCTGTGAAGGTTTTACTGGTTATACAATTCTTTAACCCAAGTTGTGCTGAAAAGCTGTGGAATAAGGCAGCCATAAACTTATAGGGGACCGTTTTAAAATGGGTAAGAAGCAAAAGCTGACAATGTGCTCATTTGCATGTCATTACCCAGAATCCCTGGCCCCAGTGGAAGCACTGTTTTCTAAGAGATAATGGGGGGAAGCAGGATTGCAAACCTGTCTGAGAAATGTGAATCTGCTCATTTTATTGGTGGTCATTTTATTTGCGTTTAACACTGATGTAAAACCATCTAAGGCAGAGGAGGTAGAGAAGGCGTGGTAGAGGGAATAGTAAATAAACAGACAAGGCAATAAGTTGACGAAAGGGATAGTGAGAAGTGGAGAAAATGTAGAATCAAGCATACATCAGCGGTGTGAAGGGGGTGGTGGTGCAGGGGGGATACAATGTAAAATGAACAGAGAGAAACATTACAAGAAAAACTCCAAAAATCAGCATTGTCGTTTTTTTTGTCAGCGCATTATCATTTTGAGTTAAAATGTTTTCTGTTTGAGTGCTTTTAAACATTCCTTTGAAGATTTGGATTTTCAAATCACATTATGGCATGATCTGGCTGTGAGATGGGATGTCCCACTGGAGTGCTGTATCTTCCTTTTTCATGGTGTGCTATTGTGTGTCTCTGTAGGTTCATTCTGGTTTTAAGTTTTTGACAGGTTTTAATGGTTGCTGCCTTGATTCATATACAGCGGCAAGAAAACGTTTGTGAATGCCAATGATAATTACGGGAATTCCATAGTGTTTCCATAATGACCTTCTTGAATCAAAACCAGACTTTTCTTAAACATCCAATAGGGTTTATATTAACCAATTCCATGTCTTTTGAAACAAAAGTATGTCTGAATTAGACAAACAATGAGTAATGAAGAGTTAGGGTATGTGCAAAAGTAAGTGAAACCCTGGTTTTATCAGCTAAATTAAGGGGATAATTAGAATCAGGTAGTTAAATAATTAGGTAGATCTTCAGGGGTACGTTTGGGAGGCCCACCCTATATAAAGATCAGAAACTTTGTGCGTTTGGTTTTCACCATACAGATGTATTAAAACAGGGTTACAAAACAATTTCGAAGGATTTTGGGGCTCCACTAATCCACTATCAGACAGATAGTCTACAAATGGAGGAGGTTCAGGACCACAGTCACTCTACCCAGGAGTAGTTGTTCTACCAAAATCTCTCCAAGAACAAACCGACAAATCATCCAGGAAGTCACAAAGAACCCCAGAGTAACATCCAAGGATCTGCAGGCCACTCTTGCCTTGGCTAATGTGAGTGTTCATGACTCAACAATCAGAAAAACAATAAACAAGAATGCTGTTCATTGAAGGATAGCCAGCCGGAAACCACTACTCTCTACAATGAACATGAAGTTCGCCAAAGAGCACATAGATGATCCACAAGGCTTCTAGAACAGTGTTTTCTGAACAGACGAGTCAAAGTTAGAACTGTTTGGCCTCAACGAGAAACATGTTTGGTGAAAACCAAAACTGTGTTGGAACAGAAGAACCTCATCCCAACCGTCAAGCATGGTGATTGGAGTGTGATGGTTTGGGGCTGCTTTGCTACCCCAGGACCTGGATGGTTGCCTTGCCATCTTTGACAAAACCATGAATTCTGCATTGTATCAGAAGATACCAGAGGAGAATGTCAGGCCATCCGACCTTGAGCTGAAGCTGAACCGAAAGTGGATCATGCAGTAAGACAATGATCCTAAACATACAAGCTGATCTACAAAAGAATGGCTGCAGAAGAAGAAATTCCACATTTTAGAATGGACTAGTCAAAGTCCGGACCTAAACCCCATTGAAATGCTGTGGCAGAACCTGAAGTGAGCTGTCAATACAGTGAAGCCCTCAAATGTCAGAGTTGAAACAGTTCTGTAAGGTGGAATGGACAAAAATTCTGCAAAAAAAATGTGAGAAACTGACTAGCAGTTACTGGAAATGCTTTGTTGAAGTCATTGCTGCTCAAGGGGTTGCCACCAGGTACTGAATCTAAAGGTTCACATACTTCTTCACACATTGATATTGAATGTTGAATGATTTCTGTTTAAATAAATGTTGAAAAACTATCATGTTTTTGTGCAATTTTTTTGATTGGGTTATCTTTAACTAATAGGATTTAGATTTAGATCTAATAACATTTTAGGTTTGAAATACAGTATGTGAAAATCCTAAGGGGTTCACAAACCTTTTCTCACCACTGTATACCACATTTCTGGATGTGCAGCAGTATGAGCCTTTACCATTGAATGTTCTACTGTATGTCTGTGACTGCCTGTGGGATCTTGGCATATACAGGTAAACCCCGTTATAGCGCGACCCATTATAACGCGAATCGGTTATAACGCGGTTTTCACGTGGCTCCCGTTTTTTTTTTTTTTTGCACACTGCACACACTGCACACACTGCACACACTGCTCACTGCACACACTGCTCACTGCACACTGCTCACTGCACACTGCACACACTCTCACTGCACACACTGCTCACAGCACACACTCACTGCACACACTGCTCACTGCTCACAGCACACACTGCTCACTGCACACACTGCTCACTGCACACACTGCACAGTGCACACTGCACACACTCTCACTGCACACACTGCTCACTGCACACACTGCTCACTGCACACACTGCTCACTGCACACACTGCTCACTGCACACATTGCACAGTGCACACTGCACACACTCTCACTGCACACTGCACACGGCACACACTGCTCACTGCACACACTGCTCACTGCACACACTCTCACTCACTCACACACACACACACACACACACACACACACACACACACACACACACACACACACACACACACACACACACACACACATCCATATACACACACACACACACACACACACACACACACACACACACACACACACACACACACCCACACCCATATATACACAAACACACACACACACACACCCATATACACACACACCCATATACACAAACACACACACACACACACACCCCCATATACACACACACACCCATATACACACACACACACATCCATATACACACACACACACCCACCCACACCCATATATACACACACACACACACACACACACACACACACATATACACACACACACACACACATATACACACACCCCCATATACACACACACACACACCCATATACACACACACACACACACACCCATATACACACCCACATATACACACACCCATATACACACACACAGTTTCTCTCCCATATATACATACACACACACACTCTCTCACTCTACACAGATGGGGGGTGGGGGGTCGGAACAGAGGAAAGGCCGCGACCAGCACCACCACCCGCTCCCCCCTCCTCCCGCGCAGGAAGCGGGAGCGCCGGGGACAGTGGTGGGGAGAAGAAACCCCCTGCTACCACCTCCATGCAGGCAGCGGGAGCACCGGGCACGTGGGGGGGATCAGAGGTAAGCTGGAACCCGAGGGATATCCCCGCTCCCATCTCCTGCCCCGCGGGCTGTCACGCGGTGACAGGGGGAAGCGGGGACCGGAGGGACATCCCCGCTCCCATCTCCTGCCCCGCGGTGACAGGGGGAAGCGGGGACAGGAGGGACATCCCCGCTCCCATCTCCTGCCCCGCGGGCTGTCACGCGGTGACAGGGGGAAGCGGGGACCGGAGGGACATCCCCGCTCCCATCTCCTGCCCCGCGGTGACAGGGGGAAGCGGGGACAGGAGGGACATCCCCGCTCCCATCTCCTGCCCTGCGGGCTGTCACGCGGTGACAGGGGGAAGCGGGGACCGGAGGGACTTCCCCGCTCCCATCTCCTGCCCCGCGGGGTGAAGGGTGCTGCGGGGGGGGAGGGTGATGATGCGCCGATGCTGCCGGGGGGTGGCGGTTTTGGCCGGGGGGGAAAGGAACTCAGGCCTTTGGGAAACACTGTTCTAACTAATTTTTTTGCGGCGGCCATTTTGTTTTTGCGCAACCCCGTTACTAACGCGGTGGTCTCGGAGTGGACCCCGAGGACCGCGTTATAACGGGGTTTACCTGTATGTTTGCAAAGTTTGCAGCGTGTGATATTGCATGGTTTCGTCATTCTCAGAGTCATTGAGTTCATTATGAAGATTTCTGTTGACTAACTTCTGTTTGAGGTTGGGCAGTTGCCGGAATGCAAGCATGGGAGGTTTGTGGAAGATGTCTTTTAATGTGTCATCCTCTGTCTGCATGGGTTGCATATCTTTGATTCTTTTTTGCATTCCCTGTCGGGCAGGGTTGTATGTGATCACTAGTGGTATGGGTGTGGTTGTTGGCTTTCAGTGCAGATGGGATAGTTTTGGTAATAGTATTTGGCCTTCTGTCTGTATGATTTAATCATGGTAGTGAGGTGTCTGTTTCTGTCTTTCGTGTCAGAGCATAAGCTGTGATATGTTATAGCCTGACTGTGTATGATGTCATGTTTTGTATGAGTGGGATGGAAACTTGAGTTGTGGAGGCAAATACATCTGTCTCTGGGTTTCTTGTATACATATGTGTATAGTTTACCATTCTTCAGTGTTACTGTTGTATCCAGAAAGCTCACTAAGTTTGCAGATTAATCTATTTTGAGCTTAATTGATGGATGAAATGAATTGAAGGATTCGTGAAATTGTTTTAGATTGTCTTCACCCTCTGTCCATATTATAAATAGATCATCAATGTATCTGTAATGTTTGTAGAGGCATGTGGTTAGGAATCTGTTCAAGATTTGCCATAAAATATTGGCTTATTGTGGTGTCATCCTTCCTGGTGCCCATTGCAGACCCCATTAGCTGTAGGCACATTTCTTTATTGAAGCTAAAGTAGATGTGTGTGAGGATGTATTCTTTCAGTTTGGACATTCCTTCAGCGCTGTATTTCTGATTCATGGAGATGGTGCAAGGAATTTCAAGCATGCCTTAATGCCTTCCTTGTGGAGGATGCAACTACAGTATACAGGCAGGAATTCTACATCCATGGTAACTAGTAGTTGTTGAATGGTAGTTGTTTGATGTTAAGAGTAGTGAGAAAATCTGTGGTGTCTTGAATAAAGCTGTTGGTGTTTGTGACTAGTAGTTTGAAAATATTCTCCACTATGTCTGGTATTTTTTCAGTGAATGTATTCATAACTTTTATATTTGGTCTGCCAGGGTTTCCTGGTTTGTGGACGTTGCAAAGCATGTAAAAGATTCCAATGCCTTGGTTGTTGGGTATTAGTTGCTCTAATTCTGGTTGTAGGTTTTTAGGCAATGATTTAACGAGATTACTTTGTTGCTTTGTATAATCCTGGGTTGGGTCACGGGTCAGTTTCTTGTAGTAGATGTTGTCTATGAGTTGTCTGTTACCGTATTCTATATATTTATTTGTGTCTATAACCACCATTGCACCTCTTTTATCTGCTGGTTTGATGGTGATGTTGTGGTTGTTTCGCAGTTCCCTGATTGCAGATCTCTCCATGGGGGAAAGGTTGTACATTATTTTTTTTCCTGCTGTACTGATGCCAATGAGGAAACTCCCAATCAAAATATCTCTATGTAGCTGTCTAGTTTGCTGTTGCGTCCTATTGGTGGTGTGAAAAAGGTGTTCCTCTTCCTGTTGTGGTACTCCATCATTATAGGGGTGCTCTCTTTTTTATTAAAATATTATTTCAGTCATAATCTACTGAAGAATTCTTCTAAGTTTGAGTATAATTTCATACATGTATTGCCCTGTCTGATTATTTACTATTCCCTTTGCCATTCCTTCTCTACCTCATGTGCTTTAGATAGTTATTTTGTTTTTTACATCAGTATTAAGATCATGGAATATTTTGGAAATCAGTATTGCCGACCCGAGGAAGAGAGTAGAATTCTCACAAGCTTTCCCTAAAATATATACATTGTTAGTCTAAATAGAAAATGTATCCCCTAATACTGAAATACTCATTTACTCTGCACTATCGCAACTGGAGTAAGACGGCAATTTCTATTGCATTATATCAGATGAACAAAGGTTCAGCACTCCTTAATCTGGCATTAATGAGTTGCACAGATAACATTGTATATGTACAGTAGAATAAAAAAACAGCACTCTCGATTAGTTCAAAGTGAAAAAGGTTATTTCAAGGGGATCTAAATTTTTGTACCAAACGGGACCTTTATCAAAATAACTAGAAATAGAGTGGAACTTTCTTTCTCTAAACAGACAATCAAAGAACTTTATATATATTGATCAGCATGTGTTTTTTTATTAAATGGACCTATTTCTTTTTTTTTCTTTACTAACTTAGGCTCCGAAACTGGAAGAACAGAAAAGTACAAGTCAGAAGAACAAGGTTGGTTAATATGTAGTTGCATAGCCATTTCAATGTGGCTTGTATTGTTGTTACTGCTTTTACTTCAATCAGTGCTACCCGACTTTAACCACATGTTTGATAAGTGGTAGTGTAGGCAGAACTATTGGATTTAGACCCTTGGCAGTAAACCTGATAGAAGGCATCTTGCCGAACCTCATTCCTGCTAGCAGTACAATAGGCACAGTCTTTTTGGCTCAGAGAAGTTTTTAGGATGTTTGGACTAATTTTGATCTTGCTCTGATCAGAATGATAGTATAACTGAGTTAAAGAGATTAAACAGTTTTGACGTTCTTATATGGACGCATAGCTTGGGTATTTGGGAATTATCCCATATTTTGTCCTTCTTATATAACCGCAACAAATATTTTTTGGGTTAGAACAGTGTACAGTATTTCTTTTCGGAGGCTGGATTTAATAAACAATCACTGTCAGCTACCATGTGGAGCAGGCTTACATGTAACCCAATATATGGGCGTTTGTAATTTATCAAAATCTCCTACCTGCGAAACTGGGGTAAAACAAAATTGCCACGTTTGTAAAACTTTCTTGCTTTAATAAGAATCTTTTCTTTGATAAACCCTGTGCGATTTTTTTGCCCCCGTTCTGCCTTCGGGAGTCTTTCATACAGTACATTGCCCCAGCAGAGTTCTGCACATTTTACCCCCATTTCTTCATATTAAATATTTTGGCTCCTGGTGATTGATGCTATTGAATTGTGATAGCCTTATTACATTACAAGTGAGGTATTCTGAGGAGAATTAGGAACAAGTAGCATGTGTCCTAGATATGACAAGGAAGGTTGCAAATCCCATGAACTGTTCTGCCTTGGAATGTGAACCATGCTCCCCTGCTTCAAACTCCTTGTCATTGTTTTTCAGTCAGTGCATTTACTCACTAAGCCCCAACTTCAGGGTAGGGAAGAGGGATGGGAAGGAGGAGTAGGGAGGGTAGAGGAGGAGAGCATGTAGGGGAAGAGGTGGAGAGCAGGGGAGCATGTGGGGGGAGAACAAAAATGAAAACATTTAATAAATGAGGAATTTTTAAACAATTATTTAAAAAATGCTGTATTTTAGGTGTTGTGGGAAAAAAGAATTACTGGCCACCAATGTACTGGCTGGGTTAAAGACCCTCCGCTTTGCATTAGCCCTTCTACTCCTCTAGCCAGGGTATTATTGCCCAGAATGTTTGCAGTAATCTACATAATTAGGTAGACAGTATAGGTAAAAATTAGACAAGTGCATGAAAAAGGTAATTCAACAAATGAAATTAGGGATTCCCTGACCAAAGTGGCCTAATGAGTGAATGAGATAATCTCACTTTTAATCAAGCAATCTCGTATCTATTGAGGTAATCTTGTTGTGAGACTTTAGGTGGTTAAATACATTTTGCAGATATTTCCGACTGATTTTGCATTTTGGACTTAACTGAGTTTATTGAATACCAGTGAATTAAAAAATGCGAGTTGGACACAAAAAATGCCCTAGTCGTATGGTTGGGAAAAACGAAAATGCTTTTTGAATACAGCAAGATGTAAATCCATGTGGAAATGACTGTTCTCGTGCGGAAAAAATACACGTATTAGACTTTACAGAATAGGGCCTTATGCATTCTTTTTTTTATACTTAGAATTTTTATTGATTTTTTTCTCAAATTGTTGGGGGGAGAACAGAAGGAGAAAAGCGGAGGGGGGGTACATCAGCATCATTGACGTAAAATACAAACAAAAAAATTTGCTTACATCATTGACTTATATGGAACATCAATGATACATTTGAAAAAGGGATTTGCACAAGAACAATACACAGGTTAAGCCAGAATTAAGTTTTTATAATGCAAACTTGAATTCTACTATTTCTGCCACTACATGACTACATGGATTCGCCTCAAAGTGTCTCTGGG
Source organism: Ascaphus truei (assembly GCF_040206685.1). Taxonomy (NCBI): domain Eukaryota; kingdom Metazoa; phylum Chordata; class Amphibia; order Anura; family Ascaphidae; genus Ascaphus; species Ascaphus truei. The sequence goes on from NC_134485.1 coordinate 79,898,714, forward strand.
TGTCCTAGATGAGGATGTTAGCTTGGTTGAAAGGTGAGCGGCCGTTAGATTCAAGGCTTTGGTAAATCAGCCAGGGTTGGGCACACCCTCTGGAATTTTGGGCATGAGTCCCTGCGGATGCCCGTTAGTTTCCCTATTTTAAGGGAGTCCCATAATCTTTTTATTTATTTATTTAGATTTGTAGAATAGATGCAAGATTTGGACTCATCCAAAGAGAGGCTATGGAACATCTCGCCACAGTCATGATGTGGCCTAACAATGTATTTGACTGTTTAGTCAATGTCAACTATAGGTCTATTGAGGACACATGCCCAGGCGTCCAGGGGGAAAGAGAAGCCCAGGACCCTCTCTGAAAATGTGTGTTTTTTTCCAAAACTCTGCTACCCTAGGATATAACTACCACATATGAATGAATGTGACCTGCTGGCCACATCCTTTAGGACAGAGTGGGGAGGTCCCTGGAAACATTCTCAACAGATGGGCCGGAGTTAAATACCATCTGTACAGTGCTTTATAAGCATTTTCTTTCATTTGTGTACACATGGAGCTTGTGGCAGCTGCCTCAAAAATTTAAACCCATTCCACTGGGTCTAGGTATTGATTAAGGTCTGCCTTCCATTGTGATATAAAGGGGAGACTCTCCCCTCAGATTTTGAGGAATTTTGAAGAGTAGAGAGTTGAGATTATGCTCTTAGAGAGACTCTATGAGTGTGATAAAAATGTGAGTCTTAGATTTCCTCATTATAACCCTTATTCTGCAAACTCGTCTAAACCGCCACTCACTGAATGTGGAATGGCACAGATCTGGGCAGAAGTCTAGGTTGGAAAATATAGGGGTTATAGAGGAGCTCCCAGTCGAGAGATGGAACCTCTTTTTGCTCCTGTTCTACAAGGTCAGATCATGTTCAATCGTAGGTAAACAGGTTCAAGCTTTTTTTTTGGATCATGCTTGGCATTTATAAGTGTGTTGATGTCTAGTGAGGTCAACAGGTCTTCTTCAAGTTTTACCCATCTCTTGGAGGTAGTACTTGAGTGTCTTCCTAGAATTTGGCTGAATTGTGCGGCTTTGTAATATGATAGTAGGTATGGTGGTGAGAGGCCTCCGGCTGATCTAGAGTAGATTGACATACTGTAGTATTGTTTTGTTTACACAGGTTTTTTTTATTCCATATGAATGATTTTATGTGGATTGTACATCTTGTATGGTGCCCAGTGGTACTGGGATAGGGAGTGTATGAAAGAGATAGAGGATTCTTGGTAGGAGATTCATTTTTACTGCGTGGATTCTTCCAACACAAGAGATATTATATTTGGTCCAAGATTTGCTTTTATGTTTTTGATTAGACCTGGGAAATTTGACCAATACAGTGAGTCATAATTGTCTATCAGGAATGTGCTGAGTATGCATTTTTCTTTAATGGTTTCTTTAAGCCATTAAGCACTGCCCTAATCTGTCTAAATAAACATAAGCATTTCTTCAAGACCTGAGACACGTGCCCTTATTTCTATTTTTCCACTCTTATTGTAAGAAATCCAATTTAACGATAATTATATTGTAATGAGTGAATCCGTTATCAATACAGAGTGTCAAGTGTGTCAGTATATTGTTTGTTGCTTTCATACTGTACATATTATATATGATTTGCAAAGGTTATTTATTAATTGGTATAGATATTGGGATATAATCAGTTACCGTACATTGAAGAGTTATATTAAGGGTACAGCTGTCTCTAAAAGGTCTCTATAGAGCAGCGTTTCCCAAATGGGGTTCCGCGGAACCCTGGGGTTCCTTGGAGCCGTCACAGGGGTTCCGCCTATGGACTCACTGTGCTAGATTTCCCCCTCAACCTTTCTCGAGCATGCCGTCGCGGCTTTCCCTTTCAATCCTCCCCCACCCAACCGAGCCCGCGCTTAGGTCAGGACTGCAGGAGCGCGCTCTAGCTTTGCGGCACTTCTGGTGCCTGCTAGAGCGTGTGTGTGAGTGTAGCCCTGACCTCCTCCTGCCTGACCGCCGCCGCTTCCCTCGCCCTCCCTGCCGCCAGCACGCAGCCGCTTCCCTCGCCCCCCCACCCCTGCCTCCAGTACCGCCGCCACTTCCTCCGCCGGAACCACCACCCGTACCGCTGCTTCCCTCGCCGCCAACACTGCCGCCGCTTCCCTTTTCCCCCGTCAGCACCTCCGACACTTCCCTCGTCTCCCTCCCCCCCCCCCCTGCCGCTTCCCTCGCTAGCACTGCTGCCGCTGCTTCCTCCACTGGGACCACCGCCAGCACTGCCGGCACTTCCTCCGCCAGCAACGGCAGAGCAGGATACCAGCCTCTCCTCCCACCTGAGGTAGGCTGAGGGCTGCTGAGGCCTGAGGGAGATATATGAACTGGGGCAATGGGGGTTTTAACAAATGTATTGGGGTAGTGGGGGTCTTTGAAAAATGTATTGGGGCAGTGGGGGTCTTTTAAAAATGTATTCGGGCAGTTTGGGTCTTTTAAAAAGGTATTGGGGCAGTGGGGGTTCTTTTAAAAATGTATTGGGGCAGTGGGGGCCTTTTAAAAATGTATTGGGGCATTGGGGGTCTTTTAAAAAGGTATTGGGGCAGTGGGGGTCTTTTAAAAAGGTATTGGGGCAGTGGGGGTCTTTTAAAAAGGTATTGGGGCAGTGGGGGTCTTTTAAAAAGGTATTGGGGCAGTGGGGGCTTTTAAAAATGTATTGGGGCGGTGGGGGCCTTTTAAAAATGTATTCGGGCAGTGGAGGTCTTTTAAAAAGGTATTGGGGCAGTGGGGGTCTCTTATAAAAGCCGCCGCTTCCCTCGCCCCCCCCCCCCTGCCGCCAGGTCCACCGCCGCTTCCTCTACCGCTAAAAATATTTAAGGGGCTCCATTCTGTTATACAAAATATAAAAGGGTTCCACGACTAAATTTAATTAGGAAACATTGCTATAGAGAAACCCTGCTTATTGACAACTGTAGGTCCTAGCTAAGGGAAGAGGCAATGACAGACAGTTGCCATTGACAATTGATGATATGTTGAGGTAATCATTTCTAACAAGAAGCTTGAGTTCCTTATACTGAATGTTCACAAGAAGATATTGTGACATCAGTGGTATAATATACTGGATCTAAATACCATGTTACGACATAATACTTAAAGTTAAGATGGCTGACTGTGTAGTTTTGTCTGGATAAATAGCCAGCAGTGTTAGCTGAGATTGGCTGAGAGACGAGCAGAGATAAGGAGGAGACAGGTGGAGAGGCACAGGATGATTGATACCACCAGGATGTGAGGACATAGGATTTCACCATGAAGAGAGAGAGACAGGTTAAAACCAAGATGGAGGAATCACAAGTTTTATCATGATATTAAGATCCACACTGAAACAGAAAGTAAGCTACTGTATGCAACCATTTTTAAGAATACCATAATTTATTTGGAATGTCAAATGCCATTTTGTACTATTTTTATGTAAGTAATTATCTTCAAAATAAACGTTTTGTTTTTATGTGATGAACCAGAATTACTGAGGTCTGTTATGCTGGGTAATTATTCAAAAGACTTAAAAGGATATTTAACACATATTAGACTATGGTACAACTAGCGTTGGGGTTCATTTGTGCATAGGGATATTGACAACAAGTTCCTTTTTACATATAAATGTAAAAAAAACAGGCGCAAAAAAATACATTTAACATTAGTTACATTACATACATTTGTATAATAAATTAGCGAACATAAAAAAATGATTTGGGTAAAAACATATAACATACAAAGGGAGAGAGAAAAAAGTAACAAAATATAGTGTATTATTTTTTAACAAACTAAATAGGATTTGTTAGTTATACTCACAGATTGTTAGATGAGTGAAGGCTTTTTGTAATGTATTTTGTTCATGTTGCTTCTACCAGTGTCCATGGAAAAGTTTCATAGGGTCCTCGTTCCCAATATGGATATATAGAAAATAAAAAGGACAGACTATGGTGCAATACAGTTTTGATCTAATCGAAGTTGGGCTTGAAATGAATTAAAAACACTCTCAAAGGAATATTCTTTTAAATGCTTGTGTATTAAGTTCCTGTGGTGTCTCTTTTGTTTGGAGCGTCCCTGCACTTCCTCTCCTACGTGCATCTTGTTCTGCTACTTCCGGTCGGGTCTGAGCAGGGACGTTGGCTTGGGCACGTCTTTCAAACTGACTTGTACCCTTTGAAAGGTCTTTACACTTACACTTGCAGACTCCGCCCAACACGTTTCGTAGGTCTCTGCTGACTTTCTTAACTAAATTTTTTTTTGAGATTTATGTTATTAGTGAAGGGTGAATCAGATAGGAGATCAACACATTTCACTGTGGGTGTAATATTTTTCTCGTGTTATATTTTTCTTGTATTATATGCCACTGTTTTTTATTGGATTTTCCCATACAGAAGTTATGCAGAAGAGTATTTTACCAGTTGTTGTGAGTCACAAAAATAACACAAATATAACACAATCATTTCCCTTTTTGGTAATTTTTTTAAAATCATAATTTATATTTTTTGTTTTTTACTTTCTTGAAAATGTATGTATGTATGTATGTATGTATGTATGTATGTATGTATGTATGTCTTTATTTATATAGCAACAGGAAAGATGATCCAGGGCTCCATGGATTTTTAGCAAAATAATTTATTCATAATACACAACGTTTCGGCCTCACTTAGGCCTTTGTCAAGTGAATGGTTACCAGTCACTTGACAAAGGCCTAAGTGAGGCCGAAACGTTGTGTATTATGAATAAATTCTTTTGCTAAAATCCGGTGAGCCCTGGATCATCTTTCCTGTTGCTGTATACTTGGATTGCTGCAGATAGGCCATCCTTGAACAAGTAGCTTCCGCATTGTGCGCATGTATCACATTTGTTGCACTTATTTGCACAGTTTTGGTGTGCTACATACCCACATACCTTTGTTTATTTATATAGCGCCATTAATGTGCATAGCGCTTCACAGCAGTAATAAGTGACAATAAAATAATAAATGATATAAATAACACAAAGGGTAGAAGTGCTTCAGACATAAAAGTAACATTTAGGAAGAGGAGTCTCTGCTCCGAAGAGCTTACAATCTAATTGTGTTGGTAGGAAGAACGTACAGAGACAGTAGGAGGGCATACTGGTAAGTGTGTCTGCAAGGAGCAAAGGTTAATGTATGTGTTATTTCAGCCATGGAGCTACTCATATGCTTCCTTAAGCAGGTGTGTTTTAAGGTGTGTCTTAAAGGTGGATAGAGAGGGTGCAGTCTGAGACAAGGGTTTAAGGCGGGAGAGGGCTTTAGATACAGAAGGGGTAGAGAGAAGACATCCTTGAGCAGAACGCAAGAGTCGGGATGGTGAATAGCGAGAAATTAGATCTGAGATGTAAGGAGGGGCAGAAGAGTGTAAAGCTTTAAAAGTGAGGAGGAGAATTGAGTGTGTGATATGGGATTTGATAGGAAGCCAGGAGAGGGAATTCAGCAGGGGAGATGCTGAGACAGATTTAGGAAAGAGTAGAGTGATTCTGGCAGCAGCATTAAGGATAGATTGTAGGGGAGACAGATGAGAGGAAGAAAGGCCGGACAGCAGGAGGTTACAGTAATCGAGACGGGAGAGAATGACGGCCAAAGTTTTAGCAGTCGAGCAACGGAGGAAAGGACGTATCTTTGTAATATTGTGGAGGAAAAAGTGACAGGTTTTAGAAACGTTCTGAATGTGAGAAGAGAATGTGAGAGAGGAGTCAAGTGTGACCCCTAGGCAGCGTGCTTGGGCTACTGGGTGAATGATGGTACTTCCAACAGTACTGTAGAAGGAGGAAATAGCACAAGGTTTGGGAGGAAGTATGAGGTGCTCTGTTTTTGACATGTTTCGTTTCAGTCGGCAGTGTGCCATCCAGGATGATATAGCCGACAGACAATCAGAAACTTTAGTCTGTACAGCAGGTGTAAGGTCAGGGGTAGAAAAGTAAATTTGTGTTTCGTCAGCATAGAGGTGATATTTGCACCCAGAGAGAAAGCGGGGCATGTAGATCAAGAGAGGAGATAGGGCAGAGTTGTAGTTCCTGACGAGGTTGTCAGGGTCTGGAGCTGAGACAGGAGAGAGAGGAGCATAAAGTGAAATCAAAAACTGGTAGGTTAATAGAGCGCAGGTCTCTGCAGAAACGAGGGGGAGATGGAGAAGCGAGAGAGAGAGAATGAGAGGAGGTGATGGTCAGAGAGAGGAAAGGTGGAAATGGAGAAATCAGAGAGAGAAAAGTTTTTAGTGAAAACCAGGTCTAGGTAGTGGGTGCTGGCTGCAGTCCACTATTGAAGGCCAAAAGAAGAGGTTAGAGAGAGAAAGCGAGAAGCCCAAGAGAGAGAGAGGGTCATCAATATGGCAGTTGAAGTCCCCAAGGTGAAGAACAGGGGAGTCTGAGGAGAGAAAGAAAGAGAGCCAGCATTCAAAGTGAGAGAGAAAGGCAGAAGGGGGATGAGAAGGGGTAGGTGGGCGATAAATGATCGCCACATGGACAGGGAGAGGAGAGAAGATCTGGACAGTGTGAACCTCAAAGGAGGGAAAAGCAAGAGAGGGACGAATAGGAAGGGTACGGTAGCGACAGGTAGAGGAGAGCAGGAGCCCCACACCTCCTGTGTGGGAGTGTGGGAGTGTGGGAGAAAGAAAGGCCACCATAAGAGAGGGCAGCTTTCAGAGCAGAGTCAGATTGAGTGAGCCAAGTTTCAGTTATAGCAAAGAGGAGCAGAGAGTGAGAGAGAAAGAAGTCATGCACCGAGAGGAACTTGTTAGAAAGGGAGTGAGCATTCCAAAGGGCACAGGAGAAAGGGAGAGAGGAGAGAGGAAGGAGGGTGGCAGGGGATGGATATGAGGTTAGAGGGGTTAACACCCAAAGGAGTGGAAGTTGTATGTGGAAGGCGAGGTCAGGAGCATACAGAAATAAGGCAGGGACCAGGATTGAGGGAGATATCCCCAGAAGCAAGGAGGAGAAGCATGGATATAAATAAAATGTGTGAGGATGATTTGTAGGGATGCATTTTAGTGCAGGGGATATAGCTGTGTGGTGTTAGAGGGCGCAGGTAAGAAAGGAGTTCATGTGAACTGAGAAGTGGGGAAGGAAGGAGAGATGGAGATATATGAATAGCGTTAGAGACATAATGTGGCTGGTAGATTGAAGTGCGTATTTTGAAAAGAAGTGAGGTCAAAGCAAATAAAAACAGTAGTGGTGGCATGGCAGCAGCAGTAGCAGCTTAGTGCTGAGATGTGCAGTCTGGGATAGATAATTTCCTCCTTTCCAGCACAGTTCAAAATCCAAGATTCAGGGCCAGTAGGTGTTGTTGTCCACTTGTTTCACTCCTGTTGAACTCCCTGTTCAACTCCACACTGTATTATACCCAAAACATGCTACTTTAAATGTATGCTGCTTGCCCCTTGCAAAAATATAGATTAAAATATTAGATTAACATGGTTATTCAATTGTAGTTTTTTGCAATGTTAATTTTTACATTGGCTTTAACAAAATAAAGGTTTGCTTTTTTTAATTTTGGTTATACTGTATACATCCTTAATGTTCCCCACTGAGCAATCACTAACTTCCTTAAAATTGTAAGCAGTGACTGTTATTTTCACGGTATCCTCAGGGCAGCAACAAAGCTGACAGACAATAGGTCTTTTTCATGCACATTAGAAGCAGAAGGCAATATAGTATGAAGTATGAAGGCAATAAATCCTTCCCTTCATTATAAAGTATCTACATCTGAGTTCATCACAGTTTTCACTTTTCAGCTAGAATCCTATTCAGACAGAGCAGCAGATAATTAGGGGGTAGGCTTAAACTTTACTGATATTTCAGAAATTTTAACCATTTTTTTTTGTTTTCTTTGTGTGTATTATGATACGTTATTCTTAACATGTACTGCAGGTTATACAGGTGACTGCCAGTTCTTAATTCTGGCCTCATAAATTGCAGCTGAGACAGGCCCTATTCAGGAGACTATTAGATTGCACGATCGCCATAATTTACAGTATGTTCCATACCACTTTATTTTCAGACGTTAGGCAAGATAAAATGTAGGTCATCTCCTGTTCACAGAGAAGACTTGCGACCTCTGTTATTAGAGTATATTCTTGGGTCGCTCTGGAGTTGGGATCCCTGTTAACCCCGTAAAATCGCTCTGGAGGAGCAAAAATATACATGACTGTGATTTGTACCTGTATATCAAATGCTAAGGCGTAATCCCTATTTTCAAGAGAAGTCCAGTTCGAATAGCATTGGGTCCTCCATAGGATTATTGGACATTGCCTCCTTCACAATGCAGGAATTGTCTTACAATGGTTGGATACCTTTTCTTAAACAAGGCTCAGGTATAAGATCCACAAAGCATTTAGTTTTAGTTCTACCTCCAACTCTCCTTTTTTCTTGGTTGGCTACGTCCATGAGCAAAGCAGATCCATTTCCAAGCCCATTCTCACTACCCCACACACGTGTAAATTCCTGCCTACATTCAAACGCTCAACTTGTCCTAAACATGCCCTTTTGTTACAACTAAATCTCTACACATTAATTTATCTAACTGAAAAAACCCCACAAGACTTGAGCATGTACAATAAAAGCCAATGTAACAGTTCTTCTTCATATTGAGCATTTTACAAAACGTGTGGGAATCCCAGCCTGAATTTCAAGATCTAACTTTAAACTTTAGTGAACAATACTACTTGCGAGTGAGTTTAGCTATTGATGCAGTGTAAATGTGTAAATTTCTCCCCTTTCCTGTCGAGAGATTTAATAGAAGCAATTTCCACAGTATTGTTCTGCCATCTGGCTTCATAAAACGTAAGTTTTCCTTTTACAATGTGTCGTCTAAATAATGCACACGGAATTGTGCACACTGGTGTTCATTTCTAAAATGTTCTCTGGACGGAAACAAAGTATACAGATGATAAACTATTCACTTCTTTCATGTGCAAGCAACAGCGGTGCTGATTTGTCAGAGGAAAGAATAGTTGACATATGTAGGCTTTGTTTAGTCTTCTCCATGATCTCTTATGTTTTATCTGTTGCCATATGCTGCCTGCATTCCTGTCACTAGAGATGTGTGAATGACTTGCTGTTCATTTCATTAACTTTTTTGTGACTTTTCAAATGAAGTCAACCATTCATGAAAGTGTTCAATTGACCAAACTAACTCCGACAGGTTAAGGCCTGTTGTTCGGGAAGCTCGTCCTGATCCTCAGTGTCACCAAGCAAAGTCCATATCAGCCTTAGGGATTGCCTTTATCTTGATGTTATTAACAGTGCATTTCACTGTGGATAATTGATAGCCAGCGATTACAAGCAATAGCTGCCTGCAAACAGTTTACATTAGACCATAAACCAGTGGAATTCCACATTCTCATCCACACCAGCTGTATCACTGACAAATACCAACTTCAATAGGCAAATTGTGCATTTTTGTTTGTCTGTGCCTTATTCATGGTTGCAGCAAGAGCTTAATAGGGGAAATCCCTCCTTGGACCAAAATGAACTAATACCAGTGACATGTTAAGAGGTCTCTTCTGGATAATTGCTGAACAATTTTCATCCGAATCTGATATCTATAAATATTTCCCCTCTCCCCACCTGCCCTTATGTGTATTGCTTCTTTAATAAGGACAGGGTGGAATAAGGGTAAAGAAAACCCTTGATTGACAAACACTTCCCCATTCAGAGGCCGCTAAGAAATTCCACTGGCCGATTATGTGGGATTACACCTTTAAGCAAGGTTTATGAACGACAGACTTTTCTCACCAGACGTTCCAGAGCATAATTACTGTTGTTGCTAATCCTTGTTTAATCTTGGAGAATGTTGCCGGTTTTGGGAAATGTTCACAAGGGCACATATTGGATATTCAACCAGTTTGTCAAACATGTACAATAGCTCTAAGTCATTGGAAAAAACATAAAACGTTGAAAAATTGAGAAAAAAATAAAAACGGAAAAAACATAGTGTGATCTGTGATATAGAAAAGTGTTCCCCACTCAATATAAGAAACTCACAGAATGGTGTCTTGGTTGGGCAAGTAGCAAAAACAGGAATTTGTGGATAATCTCATGAATTTTTTATTTCCTCCTCCTCCGGAATATACAGTTCAACTCAGATGAAGTGGTTTATGCAAAGATACAGAGAACAAATTCCACCGTAGCGTACTTTTATTTATTTATTTTTTTAAAGGTAACAGAGATGCACATGGCACTTACATATTTCAAAATGTTAAATTGCATTTGGGGTACATCTTGACCCAACACAATGAGAATGCAGGAAGCGGGATATAGTCTCACCACCGCGCCACCCTGATTCGCGTCTCCTCCTCGAAATCTGGAGCAGTTACTTCCATGTCACGTGGCTGATACTCCCATCTTGCGATGTTATGGCATCAGCATCTCCGTTGGGCAAGCGAAACCTCCAGACATGCGCAGTAAAACACCCTACGCGTTTTGCATTGGCTCCCTCTTAACCTTTATTATTCTACTCTATCAAATCAAACCCTTATTTGATAGAGTAGGATATAAAAGGGAAAGAGGGAGCAGTCATTTTTCTATATCCCTGAGGATGCCAATGCGAAATGCGTAGGCTAATTTACTGCACATGTCTAAAGATTCCACTTGACCAACAGAAACGCTGATATCATAACATCATGAGACAGGAGTATCATCCACGTGACATAGGAGTATCTGCTCCAGACGCTAAGGAGGAGACACGAATCTGTGTGCCGCGGTGGAGAGATTATATCCCGCATCCAGCATTCTCATTGTGTTGTATCAAGATGTACACTAAATGCGATTTTACGTTGTGGAACATGTGAGTGCAGTGTACATCTCTGTTACCTTTCAACTTTTTTTTATTAAATGAGATTACACTATGGTGGCATTTGTTCTCTCTATCATTGCATAAACCACTTGAGCTGAGCTGAATATCAGTATTCCGGTGGAGGAGGGAAAAAAAAAACTCAGGAGATCATCCACAAGCTCTTATTTTTGCTACTTCCCCAACCAAGACACTATTCTGTGAGATTCTTCCATTGGACTTGGGAACACTTTTCTATATTACAGATCACATGTTTTTTCCCTTTTTCATTTGTTCTCAATTTTTCAGCACTTAGGTTTTTTCTAATGACTTTGTTCTACAGTATCTATTGGGGTAAAGAGACTACCTTGGCTGCAGGGAAAGCGAGATCATAACACATAATGTATACCCAATTGTGCATGTGTAAAGTTTATTATTTAATAGAGTTCACCTGTTATTATTTATTTGTATGGTTTTGAATTGCGGTATTCCATTTTTTTTAATGCTTTGTTCAAAAGTCATTCAATTCTTGATCGCTGCCCGAAAATACATAGATTAGAATACTATTTTGCTTTGTAAATAAAGGCCAACGTTACCCACAGATGCTGTTTTGAAGTGGTCATATTGTTTTCAAAATTATATATATTTGAATGGTGGTAATTATAGGGGTTTAAACTATATTTATGCTACATTTCATCCAATGAAGGGGATTTGTATAAGGGCAGTGTTTCTCAACCTTTTCTTTCTCCGAACGGCACCCCTACTGAGATGATCCATTTGCTGGGGTACCCATTTTTTTTTACAATTTTCACATCTATTTAAATTCCAATTTGGTATAATTTAGTGCAACACTCTAGCATTGGCTCTGGAAAAGTGTAGATTTCCCTGTATGGTTTCACAAGATCTCCAGATTAAGAACTCTTTTATTGGTACGGTATAATAAAAGGTATCACAGCCTATGAAAAATTTATTACTTCTTCCCAAACCTCCTTCTACATTACTGTTGGAAGTACTATCATTCACCCAGTAGCCCAAGCATGCTGCCTAGGGGTCACACTCGACTTCTCACTATCACATTCTCCTCTCACATTCAAAACGTTTCTAAAACCTGTCGCTTTTTCCTCCGCAATATTACAAAGATACACCCTTTCCTCTGCTGCTCGACTCGACCCAGGCCCTCATTCTCTCCCGTCTCGATTACTGTAACCTCCTGCGGTCCGGCCATCCTGCCTCTCACCTATCTCCCCTACAATCTATCCTAAAAGCTGCTGCCAGAATTACTCTACTCTTTCCTAAATCTGTCTCGGCTTCTCCCCTGCTGAAATCACTCTCCTGGCTTCCTATCAAATGCCGCATCTCTCACTCAATTCTCCTCCTCATTTTTAAAGCTTTACATCTTCTGCCCCTCCCTATATCTCAGCCCTAATTTCTCGCTTTGCACCATCCCGACTCTTGCGTTCTGCTCAAGGATGCCTTCTCTCTACACCCTTTTGAATCTAAAGCCCTCTCCCGCCTTAAATCTTTCTCATTGACTGCCCCACACCTCTGGAATGCCCTTCCCTCTCTGTACGTTCTCCCCACCAATTATATTTTAAGCTCTTCAGAGCAGGGACTCCTCTTCCTAAATGTTACTTTTATATCTGAAACACTTATTCCCATGATCTGTTATTTGTATTATTTGTTATTTATATTATTGTCACGTGTATTATTGTGAAGCGCTGTGTACATTAATCGCGCTATATAAATAAAGACATACATACATTTTACACTTACTGTATGTGTCTCTACTTGATATCCTTTTTGTAAATATTTATTTATTACAAAACATTGTCTTTACTGTTTATGGGTTCTATGACTTGTCTATGTATCTAAGTGTGGATTCACAAAACCCCTTTTTCAATCAAAATGAATTTCTGCTTACACCTAGTTTTTTTTCTTTTTACTGTACCTACTCGTATTCCCTGAATGTGAAGAAATAGTACCTAAGATACCTACCATGCTTAATAATTATACATTAACTAGTGCAACTTTTCTTTTCTATAGGATGATTACATACCATATCCCAGCATCGATGAGGTAATATTGTCTTTATGAATATAATTATTGATGGTTTATGATGCACCTAACACAAGTGCTTTAGTCGTAATTTGCTTATTTGATTTTGACTTCAGCCATGAGCTTCTAAATGCTTTTGGTCAGATGTTGGTGGAGTAGAATGAGGCACTACAGGATTTGAGTTAGCACAAGTATTGACCATTCACTAAATTATGGGTCTTTGAAGGGTCTTCCTACATGTACCACTGTGATATCTGTCTTTAGCTCCATAAGAGGAAGCTTTGCTTCCATTCAGAAAGGAATGAAAACCCTTGATTTTCAAACAAAGCATGGCAAACAGACCCTAATACCCTGATAATTAGCTTTCCTGCTCCCGTTCTTGCTGTCCGCCCTTTGTTGGTCTTCCTTGTCGTTCCCAGGTCTGCCGACAGGGGGGGCTTAGCCGCGACTGCTATCCCGGGCCCAGCCAGGCAAAGGGCCCGGCCTCCCTGCCGGGACCCCACTGTTCTCTCTGCAGGAAAGCTGGGCCCTGCCCTTTCCTGGGCCCATACATCTGTCCCTCCCTCCTCTCCTGCAGGCAAGAGAGACCCTCCCCTTTCCTGGCTGCTGGTACCATCTGTTCGTCACTCCTCTCTGCAGGCAAGCCGAGCCCTCCCCTTTCCTGGGTCCCTCCCATCTATCCCTCCCCTCCCTCCTCTCCTGCAGAACTGAGGGAACCTCCTCTTCCCTCAGCACCGCCCTTCTGTCCTGCTCTTAGGCCGACGTGGGCCTGCAGAGCCCTTCTGTGCACTGACCACAAGGTGTGTGTGTGATTTATTTTTTTGGGGTGGGAGGCTTATTGTTTGTTTGTGACTGTGTGTATTTGGGGAGGGGGCACTATTGTGTGTGTGTGTGTGTGTATATATATATTTGGGGAGGGGGCCCTATTGCGTTTGTGTGTGTCTGTATTTGGGGAGGAGGCCCTATTGCGTTTGTGTGTGTCTGTATTTGGGGAGGGGGCTCTATTGTGTGTGTCTGTATTTGGGGAGGGGATACTATTGTGTGTGTATTTGGGGAGAGGGCCCTATGGTTGTGTGTGTGTGTGTCTGTATTTGGGGAGGGGCACTATTGTATGTGTGTGTGTATATATGTGTGTATTTGGGGAGGGGCCCTACGGTGTGTGTGTGTCTGTATTTGGGAGGGGGCCCTATTGTGTGTCTGTATTTGGGGAGGAGGCCCTATTGTGTGTGTGTGTGTGTGTGTGTCTGTATTTGGGGAGGGGGCCCTATTGTGTGTGTGTGTGTCTGTATTTGGGAAGGGGGCACTATTGTGTGTGTGTATGTATTTGGGGAGGGGGCCCTACAGTGTGTGTCTGTATTTGGGAGGGGGCCCTATTGTATGTCTGTATTTGGGGAGGAGGCCCTACTGCGTGTGTGTGTCTGTATTTGGAGAGGTGGCCCTATTGTGTGTGTGTGTGTCTGTATTTGGGGAGGGGGCACTATTGTGTGTCTGTATTTCGGAGGGGGTCCTATTGTGTGTGTGTGTGTGTTTACAGTATTTGGGGAGGGGGCATATTGTGTGCATGTGTGTGTGTGCATTTGGGGAGGGGGGCTTTTTGTGTGTGTATACAGTATATTGGGATGGGGGGTTATTGAGTGGGGAGGGGGAGAAATACATGGGGGAGCAAGGGGGGAAGGAAAGTGTGACGGGGGATTGTAAGAGGGGGTGAGAGAGGAGGAGGTGTGTGAGAAGGGGGGTAAGAGAAAACAGGGGGGTTCTCGCAAGGCCACCGACACACGGGTGGTGGGCCCCAGTGAAAACTTTAGTCCTGGGCCCGGGAAAGCTGTCTGCAGTCCTGGTCGTTCCCCTATATGTTTTTGGTAGGTCCCGGTAGTAGGCCTGGGTTGGGTGTCCTCCCTAAATTCCTACATACGCTCTAGTACAGAGTTTTATTGGTGAGTTAGAAAAAGTGTGAAATAAATAAAGAGAATGTTTTGTATACAAAACCAGGAGAGGTTATAGTTTGAGTATGAAGCATCTGCTGTCATATGATAGACACTGACGAGACCCTTACTGTCTACAGCCTGTCCCCTCTCACAGCAGGTTAATATGATAAAACACAGAGAGGAGTTCCACAAAGTTACATACTGTAGTTTTGTAGCAATGCAAGGTGACCCATTGAGCAGGTATCTTCGTTACAAAGTGACATACAGTAGTAACCCAGAGAAAGTAAGAAATCTGTAAATTATAGGGGTTGTCCCACTGTGAGATAGACAGAGTATAATAAAATAAGCACATTAGACTCTAACTCTTGCCTTTGTTTTAACTTGCTCGTTTGCTTCATGATCTTAACAATATTTTAGATTTTTTTCTGTTTTTACATATTGTTAACAAAATTATAGTTGCATCTTGATTTTTTTTATGTGATATTTTGTGTGCTTTTTTAGCTCAAATTGCAAACCTGAAGGCTTTCAATGCATTTTTGCATTGATTTTTTTTTTAGACTAAACATGCAAATTTGCTTATTAATCACTGATTACTAAAAGACAAAATTGTCTGATTAAGATTTTCCAGCTATTTTCTTCTTTCCGTTTTTAGATCCTGCATTGCAGTAGCATTTCTGTATGTTGTACTTGATTGCACAATATATAAAACACTTATTTATTTACTATACAATGCAGGTTCTGCTGGCGGAAGGGGATTACCATTATCAATTAATTTACATTTATTATGTGTGCCGATACTGTACTTGGCATCTCAAAAGCTTGTACAAGTCAGTGAGACCCAGGCCAGAAATGATCAAGTTAATAACATGGTGTGTCTGCTTTTCTATAGATTTTAGAAAAGGACGTTCCTTACCCACTGATCATCCTTCCTCAGTTTGGCGGTTACTGGATAGAAGACCCTGAAAATGTTGGCACCCCCACATCTTCAGACAGCAGCATCTGTGATGAGGAGGAAGAACCAATGAGTCCCAGCACCTATGGATATAAACTGGAATGCAAAGGCTCAGCTCGGGCCTACAGAAAGCACTTTTGGGGGAAAGTGAGTTCAATTATCTGAGGAAATGAGAAACTTCACCCCAGCTGTATTTGTATTCACTGCATTTTTCAATCCAAATAATGTCAATTAGTGTACTGTACGTGGTACGTTACACAACTAACATACTCACTTTATAATACAGCATGTTTAAGAGGCAAGCGAATAGCCCGAAAAGTAAACAGTGGGAAATGGGTAGAAATGGGCAAAATTAGTCTAAATCCCATCTTTGTATGATATCCAAAGCGGATTGGGCATTAGCATATTCGGGCGGATTGTCCTGAATTTTCCATTGCTTTCCCTCTTCACAGATCTTAGCAAATTTGAATCTGCGTGTGCCTTCTCTTAACCCCTCCCACTTCCCACTTTGTGATTGTGAGGGAAGGGAGAGTGGGTTGGGACTAGGTTGGTGGCTGGGTTAGTGTGTGGACAGTGCGGATATGTACAGTATTTAGGGACCTTCAGAAAAAAAAATTTATACATTGAAATTCTTTTGCGAATTCGGATGTTTTAAAAATCCCAACCCGCTTGCAAAGTTTCTGTGATAGGAAAACTCCTTTATCTCTTTATGAATGATGTCCTAGTGATAGGGATCTCTTCATGGATGATATTACACTTAAAGATTAAAAACTAGAAGAAGTAGCTCCTGTGCGCTCACTACAGCCGTAAAATAACACTATAGATAGATGTGTGTTGTTTTTGATTATTAAGATCGGCTAACAAGGTACAGATACCTCTACATATATATATATATATATATATATATATATATATATATATATATATATATATATATATACAGGGGACCATGTCATATGGTTTTGATGCAAAAGGAGGCACTGTGTGCTCATTTGCATGTCATTTCCCAGAATCCCTTGCTGCAGTGGAAGCGCTGTGTGCTGGGTGATAATGGCAGGGTTGCAGACCTGTCTAAAACATGCAAATGACCACACAGTAATATTTCTTTTGCTATATGCTTTACTATGGAGGGTGCTTAAGTGTGCTTAAATAATAAGCATGTATGGCAATCCGATAGTTCAACGGTGTTGAGGCCTCCCCTCCAGTCCTCCGATGTGTGCTCCGGTGATGTGTCCGTTAGCACCTCTTGCCTTGGCGTCCCGAGGGTCCTGGTGCAGGGTTGCCATCGGAACCTCTGTACAAGAGGTTTTTGGACTTTGTCGGCATCCGTAGCAGTGGCACTGCCCCCCAGTGACATCACTTCGCTCCTAACATCAGAACGCAACCCTGCACCAGGACCCATGGGATGCCGAGGCAAGAGGTGCCAGCTTCATCAGTGCACTGGAGGCTTCTTTTTTCGCTCTTCTTCCAGACTCACAAAGATGAGAAACTACAGCAGCCTGGGAAATTTTCTAATGTTTATTTTCTTTCTTTCTGAACAATACTCTGTTAGGAAGGCCACATGTGGTTTATCTACTCTATATATATGTATATACATATATATACACACACACACACACACACACACACACACACACACATACACACACACACACACACACACACACACGCTGTCCTTTTTCTTCATGAGAACAATCCAGTACTTTAATTGCCTTGCAGTGTTACAGTATACTGTATTACTTTCTCTAGACATTATTCCAGTCAATGCACCATTATCAGTACTATGGATTGCTTATTCAGAAATTAATTAAATTGTTACCCTTAGGAGTTACAGTAGTAATACAATTAACATTTGTTTTCCAAATCATATTTGAATTGTGGTTAATTATATATAGGAGTTTAAGCTATATTTATACTACATCTCATCCAATGAAGGGGGCTTTGGGATGCAAGGGTTTTTTTTGCCAGAAAACTGTTGTTTAGTGAGGTATTTTAAACAGGCATCTCCTACAGTAGCATCAATTTATCCAGGTCGTTTTTCTTTTGTCCCATGTGTACATGGTAGTGATTTGGGGGTGGCTAATGAAGGTTTTAGATACTGTTAGCAGAGTTACCAGACACATATGGGTTTTACAAAGCTTTGCATGTGGATCAACACATTCTCCACCATGGCCCAAGTCTCACTTAGCATAAACTCCTTTTTTAAAGATCTGCATCAAATACAAATGTGTTGCATTTGTCAAGGACGCAAGCAAAATAATATTTGTATTGGTGCTGGGAGCCTACTATAGTTGCACTTTTCAGTATTGCTAAACATAACACCTCCTGAACTGCTCATGGGGGGGTTTCTTATGACAGTATTCAACAAGGTAAGAAGCAGCTGGAGGCACTAAGATTTTCTAAAACTGCCATTGACTTGAATAAAGAATGTATTCAGAGACACAGTGGTATTTTTGTATCAAAGTCTCCCAGATGAAAAACTGGTGCATAAACTAGTACTTGATTTATTAAAGCAACATTTTATTTTATTTTGCTGAAGTTTGATACACGAATCCCTATATTTCTGCTTCTGTGAGTGCCATTAGGAGCAGTTAGAGCGGAGTTAATCAATGCACATATTCGTACATAGGTCTTAGCTGATCTAAACATCTGTCCCAGAACCTGTGGGAATTATGAGAAACTTGAAAAACAAGCTTATTGCATTTGATCAGAAGAACAAAACAAAAACTGTATTTTCAAAACTGGTGCAGAGTAATACACTTTTTTAAATAAACGTCACCAGATTTATCAAAAGAGTACTGTACAAAACAACTGAGATATATAGTCCCCATATAAAAATGGGATTTGTTTTGCTTTGATCAACCTGGTGCTGCTTTGTGACTCAGTATAGCCGCAGTTGTCTAGCCAGGAGAATTTGATCAATTGCAATGTAGACTCTTGCATTCTTTAGCTATCAAGGGCCCTCACAATGGCTATCGGAATGTTTACATAATGATAATTGAACATCGGGCCATTTTTGATTGTGTCTATTGCCAATCGAGGACTTTCTCTTCCATTCTTGAAATTAAGCGCTAGATCGGGGGCTACACTAATATTACGATCCTGGAACAAAAAAAAAAAAACGTTGTTTAACATATTTATGGTGACTGCATTGTTACTAACATGAGAAATTCCTCAAATCTCTTCATAGGACCATTTAAATTTTTACTGTACTGCAAGCAGCCTGGGAAACTTGATCCTTTCAATTAAGTGTGAAGAAGCTGACAGCATTGAATATTTGAGGATTATACTCAGGTAGGAAAAAATAAATGTGTTTATCCTTTATAATTTGCGGCTTGGGTGGCGTATGAAAGCTTGCGAACC
The DNA here is from genome assembly GCF_040206685.1 of Ascaphus truei. Taxonomy (NCBI): domain Eukaryota; kingdom Metazoa; phylum Chordata; class Amphibia; order Anura; family Ascaphidae; genus Ascaphus; species Ascaphus truei. The sequence continues at coordinate 79,917,814 of NC_134485.1, forward strand.
ATTCCCTTTTCTTAGTATCTTTATCTTTTTTAATAAACACATAAATATAATGGAGATCATCTCATCTTCTGCCATCTGAAATGACGGATACAACGTCTTCGTCATAAAGTGTTAAACGTGGGATATTATGCACTTTTGAAGAAAAAATAATAAAACATTAATTCTGTACAATTGTTGATATGCATTTAATTAATTGGAAGTGACCTAGGGCAGCAACAGGTCTAAGAAAGATTACAGATATGTTTGTGTTTAATTTACAGAGCAAAACATACTGTACTATAGACAAGTTCACGTAACCAGCATTTTACATTAATTCTAAATGCTACATAAGTACAAAGACTGATGGACTAATAAATAGTATCCACATAGAGTGCATCACATTTTAGGACTGTATGCTCAACTGTGTTTTTTATATTAGTGGCCATGATCTTTTGTTTTTTTCTTTTCACATTATTAATGTGAGGACAATGTTTTAGTGCATAATGAGCAATGGATATTGGCACAGAAGCTGCTGACACCATTAAGCACATGATCAAAGCTAAACTATCATTCTGCGGTCACTGATTACAGCATCCTGGCAGTCAATAAATACAAATCCAATAACTGGCCAATTAAATAAGTCTAGTTGTCCAGCTCTAATCAATAGGGTCCGTACTGACTTTTGATTTTAATATTCTCTGTAGTATTCCTTGTAAGTGATTTTGCTTGTAAATGTCACCGGGGGATATGTATCAGAAATAGTGCGATTTGCAACAAACACGGAGTACTGTATCTGCGTCAATTCGCGAGCAGAGAAATTTTAATCTTACTTTTTACATTTGGATTACGTTGGAGAAGAGGTTAACACCTCCTAATCCCTTGCAGATTTATTAGGCACAACGAGAAGAGGAGAACTGCACAAATTATAGGCACAACTTTGATCTCAATATAATAATGCATTGATGCTCTCTTCCACCAACTCCTGCTATAGCAACTCCCCAACACTCACTGCGTAAATAGAGCAATTGAGGCACGAAATGGAACAAAGTACCCCAATACATTGACACAGAGCCACGCAGAGTTACCATGACATCATTTGCACCGGTTTTGGAGTGATGCTCCAGCCTTGATACATATCTCTCATTGTGTATACTCCTTCTGTTTCAGATTGTTCTGCACGTCAGAGTATATTGGTCTCCCGTAGATACATCATGATTAGGTTATTGTGGTATTCAATCGCTATTTGTTTATTTTGAAATCTAATTAAATAAGAAGGAAATGCCAATCATTATACCCATAAATACAATTGATCAATACAAAGCATCACTCAGTAACTGAGAAGACGTTCCTGTGTTTTGATGGATTTTACATGAGTGTGTTGCATGATAAGCAGCACTGCATCATTTCCCTGTCCTTTTCTATTACAATTGAATGATTCAGACATTATATTTATACTACTAGAGAACTGAATCTGACATTCTATTCACAGGTTTCCTGTCACTACTTTCTCTGCAAGCAGATTTCAGAGTCTGACTACTAGTAAGAATCTAGAACACATGATGGCATTGATCCACTAGTATAAAAATCACAGTTGAGCATACGTACTAGAATTTGATGAACGCCACGTGGTGCTTTTCATTAGTCCATCGGGTCAGCTTGTAAGATTTGTCTAACTAACATATGAATTAACAAATCAATCTAGCTATAGATACCTATCATTAAGACAACTTGCTTAGCTATGTATTGTGGGTGCAAATATTAGCTATAGATTGCCGTCAAAAACGGGCGTGTTGCTTGCGAGCCCTGAAATACAGGACCTCTGCATTAAAGCCAGACACCATAGAATCAGGGTACTTAATGTTGCACAGACAAATAAAGAAATCCAGTTGTCCCCTCCCACGGAACTAGCCTTGCTTATGGAGAAACCATGACATGGACTTATCAGAGGGAACAGTGGTATACACTGGACTCTGGAGGAGACCACATTCAATGCCCCAGCTGCCTAGTGATGGCTTCAAAGTGTAGCTGTATGCTCCTCTACGTATTAAACGTGCAATCCCACATACTGTAGTCGGCCACTTATCTTCCGTCAGGGCCTCTGAAAGGGAAAGTGTTTGTCAATCACGCGTTTACTTTACCTTTATCCCCACCATGTCCATATTAAAGAACCAATAAAGGGGAGGTGGGATGGGGGTACTCTGGCAGTACAAGCAGTTGCTGAACGCAATGTGACATCACACAAAAGGGAGGAAATCAAACTTTAAAAAATACATATAGGTGTCAGTTTTGGGCAACAAAATGTATTAATTACCAACAGACCCCTTAAACATGTCATTAGAATTGGTTCACTTTGGTCCTAAAAAGTTCTTTAAGGAGTTGTCAGATTGCCTAAATCTGGAATTATCGCGATTTACAAATATATACCACGAGTTAAAACCCCAAACATTGATATTATAACTGTGCTTTATACGCACCAGAGAACAAAAACTGAAAGCCAAGAACCTACAATGATAGTGTCATGCCTACAAATATACAAAATCAGGAGAGGCCATCTCCAGTGCTCAAGGGCCACCAAGATGTCAAGTTTTCAGGATATCCCTGCTTCAGCACAGGTGACTCAATCAGTGGCTCAGTTGTTGACTGCACCACCTGTGCTGAAGCAGGGATATCCCTAAACCTGTCCTTTGGTGGCCCTTGAGTACTGGAGTTGGCCTGTCCTGTACTAGATATTTGTTTTACAGCCAATCCAAGTGTCCATAGGAACAGCTGCTACTGTAACTTGCCATTTCAAAGTTTGGACGCATTACTGATTTGATTATACTTTGTATTTGAAATATGGAGTACTTCGCCTTTTCTTTTCTTTCTCTGATGAGCTTTTTCGTTTTCTTAGGCTTGTACTTGATATTTAAAGGTGTCTATGCAGTAATTTGTAGCACTCATTTAGAATTAATTGGGCCTTCATCTTCAGGATTTGCTATTGCTGAATTTAATTTGGCTAATGTTCAATTTTTGACACCATGTATAGTATGCAGTACATAGAAGTGTGGACACATCTTCCTTTTGCCGTCAATAATATTATCAAATACTCTGAGATGACTGTACAGTATAGATAATAACACACAGCAGCTTACCAAAAACCTGTTTAAAATCTTTAAAAACACTATACAGTATTGCCACGCATCACATCATGTAGCTTTATTTAATTAGTCTCAAGCACTTTCTCAGTATAAATACGACATATATAATCACATTGTTTTTAGCACAGATGCACATTATTTCTCTTCACTGACTGTGTGTCAAGTTTTCATGTATTTGTTCTTTATTTTTAATCTATTTAAGGTCCAAAGCAAAAACGTTACATGAACGAATTCCATTGGCTGGGTTTAGCAAACTTCCCAGCATTCCTCAGATTGCAAAGGTAAGCACATCCCCTAATAGAAATATGCCCTCTGAGGGCAGCTTCACTGATACTGCAATCATAAACTACCCATGTCAGACAAATGTTTACTATAATGTCAAAGCCACTGCCGGTGTTGTTATACACCTAAGGCTGCGCTTATAGTGACGGCGACGTCGCTCGAAAACAAATGCGCTGTCGCAAGCACTTATAGTAAGCGCAATGACGACAGAGCAACGTGGTGGCGCAAATTTTTGAAGCCGGTCAAATTTGATTTTTCAGAGGCTGTCGTCACATGTGACAGCCTCTGAACCAATTAAAGACCTGGTCGCCCACGAAGTCGGCGGAAAGCGAATTACAACTTTCGCTAGCGGCGACGGGTGACATCACCGGTCGCGTCACCGGCACTATAAGCTCGGCCTAAGGTTACTTATGGTGACAGGGGTCTCCATGGTATTTTGCTGGCCTGTGTTGTTTTGCTTTTGTATGTCCTTTTACAAAGCCATTATGAAATTATAATTAGAATAATGTGTAACGGTGTTTCCCACACCCGATCGCAGATAGGGGCCATTACAGGGTGTATGGTGCAAATAGCTTCTGGCAACAAGAGGGCTGAGTCGTCCTCCGATGGTAGTGGGGACACAGCAACAGGCTTCTGGGGCTCATACCCCACATATCTCCTTAGCAGTGCAGCGCCTCCATCTGGCGTAGGCTCCAGGAACTGAAGGTGATATTCCATGGTAAAACTTATTACCTCTCCCCCCAGTAAGGTCACGCACCAGGCAGGAGGTATATTGCAAAACCGGAACGGGTTTATTACTACACTGCAGTAACAGTTACACGGGAGTCTTCTGCCGGATGCAGTCTGTCAGGTCAGCTATCACTGAAGATGGTGCCTGGACCGTCACTACAGGCTAAGGGCACCCGCAGCCGTCCTAGCTTTCCCCACCTTTCTAGCGGGGACAGAGGTCAGGTACACACTCACTCCCGGACAGAAGAGCACATGGGAAGGCCCCAATCTCAGGCTCCCAATTGTGTGACCTGCCTTCCTCAGAGGGGAAGGAACACACCTAACTTTAGGGCAGTCCTGCCTTTAAGTACCACCAGGAGGTGGGCACCCCGTTGTCCCAGCTACAACAGGATGTACCACCCCCTGCTGTCACTCAAGTGCAGTACCAAAGGTGAGGGAGAAAACCCAATACCAACTACTGGCAAGGCCTCCTTACTGTCAGGAGGGAAGCAAACTAGTAGCCACAGATGGCATGGCTACAAATGTACAATATATAATCCTGAATAATATATAATGATAACATCATTATATAATAATACAAAAAGAGGGGGGGAGGGGTGTGCAGAGCATGCGCGTTCTATGTGAAACTTCTTTGTGTTTTGTCACTGAAATTGTAATTATACTCTCAAAAGCCTTTCATTCAATCAAAACATCAAAATACAATTTCAGTGACAAAACACAAAAGTTACACTGAGAACGTGCATGATTGGCACACACACCCTTTTTTTTTTTTAGGTGTTTTACTTGCTCTAATTCGAGCTCGATACTCTCAAACTCTTTGTGCGTCTGTCTTAGTGATTATTAAGGATGTTGGATGTTTGTATTAGCCTTATTGTTGTTTGTATTAACGTTATTCTTGTTCAGTTTGGATAAAAGTGAAAGGTGAAACTTAGCCAAAGTAATTGGACTGCTACTGTGACAGCTTGATTTATAAAAGTACTGATATTGTCTCAGGTTTGCTTATCAAATTGCTGTTACTGTGGTATTTTTGTGTATAAAAGTATTGGTACTGTGGCAGGTTTGCTTATAAAAACAGTAGTACTGTGGCATGTTTGCTAATCAAAGTAGTGGTACTCTGGTAGGCTTGTTTTTAAAACTGCTGGTACGGTACTGTGTCAGCTTAATAGTTATTTCATATAACAATCCGGTGTATAGTTGGTGTAAATTTGTAAGGGTTTCAATACCAGGGCCAGGGTAATGGTAGACCCCAAAGTTAAAATAATATAGTATAGGACCTACCACAAAGTGCAGAGACAGGTGTCCAATGTTGTGGTACTGTATGTCACATTATTCCTTGTAAATTCAAACGTTACAAATGAGGGCCGAGCTCGTGCTGCTTCTTCTCACTGTTGAGTGCACCCTGAGGGACTCCTGTAGTGACGTCAAGGGCGATGATGGCCGTTTGTACGCATACGCAGAGGAGATGGATCGTTTATTTGTTTCTGCGTATGCGCAAGCGTTTATATTCACTTATGCGTATGCGTGAGTAATGATGTAAGTTTCTGCATTTTAGAAGTTAATACGCATGTGTGATCATTTGTATTCCCTTATGTGCATGCCTGAGTGGTGGTGTCTCGTTCTGCACATACACAAAACGTGTTAGTTTTTCCTGCTCATGCCCGAAACTGGAAAAGTGCTTTTGCGCATGCGCAGGTGTTGACGGGCGCTTCTGCACATGCGCAAGCAGCTCTGGCTGCTTCTGCGCATGTGCAGGCAGTTCTTGCTGCGTCTGCGCATGTGCAGATGACTCTGGCAACTTCTGCACATGCGTAGGCGGTGCTGGCTGTTTCTGTGCATGCGCGGGGGGTGCAGTGGCCACTTCTGTGCATGCGCGGGCAGCACCGACCATTTCGTCACTTCCGTTATACATCTTCATCTCCACTAAAGAGTTTTGTCCTATGAAAATGTACTAGGTGCCTGCAAAGAAGTTTCACTTCAATAGAACACATAATAACCAGTGCTTATTAACAGAGAGTACCTGTGGTGGCCCATTAAGTGTATTCTTCACATAACTTTGTTTTTATTCTAGCAACATCAACAACAGGTTTTCACCAACTTTCCACTCACTATTTGTATTTGTCAATTGCCCATAATTCACGATCAATGCGGACATTCGGTGTATTTATTTTTCTCTGATGTCTTTAATCTACTTGTTTGTCCCTGTAGGCATTATGTGATGATGCAACTGGACTGAAATTTAATCCTGTTCTATACCCCAAGGTAAGGTGAATTTTGGGAATATGACATTTATTCACACCTGCCACAGTTTCACAAAGCATCGACATTAAGCTGTGTATGATAGTTGTCAAACCCTACCATGTTTATATTTGTTCCAGGCTTCCCATATGATTGTTGCCTATGATGAACATGAAATCAACAATACATTCAAGTTTGGAGTCATATATCAAAAATTCAAGCAGGTAAGTCACTGCCACCAAACGCCGGCAGAGACTTGGCCGCAACCAAATGTCCTATTCCGATATGTGCAGTCTTAATAAACCAGCACCCTTTTATTCCCAGGCCAGGAAGCATCGGTGCTAGTTCCGCAGACAAACAAAGATATGATTTCATGTTTAAAGCAATACAAATATACGAGTGATATATTTGCAATCGGATAAGGAATTAGAGGCTGCAATCAATTGTTATCTAACTTATAAACCTTGTCTGTGAAATACTTTGCTGTTTCCTTCATTGCAAAGATGTCAGCCAAAGGGTTTGGCTTGTATTAGCCTACGGTTAAGAATTCTAACAGGCCGTAGGCATTGGTTCATCAACCAGTTACATCTACCCTTCCCTCCTCTTAGTCACAACCCAATCATATTCTAATATTATAATGCAGATACTATATGTCTGAGGTATTAATTAAGTAAGTAGAGGATCCAGGGCATTTCGGATTTGCAAGAAATAATTTATTCTCTTAGTGGACTAAGTGCCAGTCACTTGATAAAGAACTGATTGAAGTTCGAAACGTTGTGCGTGCCACTAAGAGAATAAATTCTTTTTTGCAAATCCGAAATGCCCTGGATCCTCTTCTTACTTGCATGTATCCTGAGAATACACCAGGTTTTTTCCTGAACCACGGAGCACCGGTACTTTAAACGCAAGTATATTGCTAACATTATAGCATTTAAGGGGTGCAAGACTAAAATCTCTGACCATGAGGTATTAATTAAACATACATATGGACTGAAAAATCACCTAAAACATGTCTTTTGAATACAAGTAATGAGCTTTGTCAAATTAAATGTCATATTTATACCATAAAGATTGAAGGTAAAAGGTTAAGGAACAACAGAAGAATAAGGTGACATACAGCACATGAAGCCTTAATGATTGTAGAGACAGTGCAATTGAGTTGAATCATTTTCTGTTATCAGGCAATATTTGTACATCAGTTGTTCTTGATCCTCAGTAAGTTTCAACAAGATGATTTGCTCTGTGAAAGAATTAGACTAAGAAGCCATGTGTGTAATGGAAATGTTGTAATTAGACAAAGAGTTCAGAATATGAAAGACAAGAGAGTAATGAATCCACTAATTTGTCACTGAACATTCTGGCAGGCACCAGACATTAAAGGGTGATGGTACTAAGGGGCCATGGAATGAATTAAATATCCATAAGGGATCCACGTTAAAGTGCCTAAGAAGGGATCTGTATGGATAAGAAGCAAAAAGGGATGCACTAGACATTATTACCCGTAATTCCTTATTGCTGTAGAAGCACTTCATGCATCCAGAATATAGGGTAAGGCAGGTTTGGGCACCTATCTGAGATGTTAATGTGCTTTAAATGTTCTGTATCGTTGCTTAAATATCCATAAAAATATGTAGGAGGCTCCATTGTCCCCTTGATGGGATATGTGGTGATAGTCTGTTCTGCACTGCCACTGAATCCTAAGGAGACTCTGTGATGTTCTGTGTATGTTGTGTTATCACTAGGAACAATGAGACTGGCTACATCTTTTTATGCATGTTCCAATAAGACTCCCACCTGTTCATGTTCATTTCATAAATAAGAATAGGAATAGAGAACAAAAGGGACATATGCTGCTGACTTTTGCCGCTGTATAATTTGTCCTAGCTTTGTTACCAGCCACAGTAAATACCAAGCTTGTGGGTTTCACTCGAGAATTTAATTTGACTCACTGAGCAAATCATTTTATCATCATGAGCCTCATCTTGCCCACCGTTAATTGAGTAATATTATCATTATTCCTTTTTCCTCTGTCTCCTTTGCAACCTGCCAGGCAGACAGGAGCACCAGAAATGTGCTGGCTGGATTCAATCATAGAGGTACCTACAAGAATGCCTCTGAAGTTTAAATGCTAAGCACTTAAATGGAAGGTGCTACACAGATACAAATTTATTATCAAATATATTATATTATATATATGTAGGCAGGTCCCCCCAGGGTCCTTTTTGGCTGTCCTCCTACCTCTGCTGCAGCGCGGAAGACTGCGTCTGGTGTGGGTGCCGCCAGACCCCGAGTTGGACCCGCTGGTCAGTCGGGGAGTTGTGCCCGGAGCGCTGCGGGTGGTAGCTGGGCGTTCCGGTCGCCGGAGCTCCTCGGTGCAGGTGGCGGCCATCTTGGGACTCCCCACACATGCGCAGTAAGGTCTCGCGCATGCGCATTGGTCTCAGAGTTGTGACAGCCAGTAATAGGGCTTTCACGCATGCGCAATGATCTGGAAAAGCGGCAGCTATGTCAGGGAAACTCTGCATGGAAACTACAGAACCCAGAAGGTACAGGGGCTGCTGGCCGGATTCCCCTGCTCTCACATTGATACATTTGGCGCACTGCGTGCCACGCCAGTCGGAGCTGGGACACTGAAGGATAAAGGTGTATGTGCAGGGTATCTGTGGCCACTGCACTAGGCCAGAGACTGCCTATTAGGCCACAGATAGGCCCCAACTCCCCTGTAAGCTTGAGGCTGCTACAGGAACAGGCCCCTTAGACAGGGACACTGTCCCATTAGCTGATCAGTGTCAGGGACACAGCTGAAGACACCACGCAGCATCAGCTGCCTGTGGTCTGGGACCAGACCACCACCGCATGTAGAGACAGTTAAGGTGGGACCCTCCATCTGGATACCACCCCACGTGGAGGCAGACTCATCGCTGACGGTGACGACATGGGACTGGACGGACCAATGTCTCCATTGGCGCTACCGGGTGTTGGAGCACCCGGCAGGTATCACACCATCTACAAGTGCACCAACTATAACACTTATTGTGGGCAGCGCTGTCACACACTTCTGGGTGGGTTAGTTACTGTGGACACCAGGTTGGGGTAGGTGCCCAGGGCACCTCAGTACATTGGGGACACTCTCACGGGTGTGGACTAAGTATTTGGACAGTGGAATATGGTGTGTGGAAAGGCTGTGCGAGGCCTGAGTTATATGTGTTACCATTTGCATGTCAGTAAACCTGTTATTATAAACGCTGTGTGTACTTATTGCATTTGGTCCTGTGAAGCGGTTATCCGGCGCTGTCAGGATCCCTCGCAGGTGGAGGCGTGGTCACCAGTTGATTCAGGTACACCACCGGCTCCCATCAGTGGAGGTTCAGGCCTCCTGTGAGCCGCAGGTAAAGCACCACATACACTCTGTAGCCGCTACATCTCCCATGGGGTGGGGGAAACAGTGCTACAATTGGAGGTGCTGCTGAGATTGAGGCCTGGGGTGCCTGACTCAGTAGTGCAAATTACAAGGAAGATACACCATGTTCTCTCCTTCAAAGCAAAAGGTCCGTGACTGGGCCCTGGAGCTCAACGAGTCTCCCCACCACGTGGTCACGGTGGGGGATGTGCCATTTGACACCCCCCTCGAGAAGTTCTGGGCAGACTCAGGTCCTTGCCGGGTTTTGCTAACATCTGGCAAATAGGCTGAAAGTGAGACCCCACTTTCCGCAGGAAAATCCTCATCATGGCGACAAGCCACGAGGTACATGAGGAAGACACTCCCTGGGCCCTACACTTTCCGGGGACCCTGCCCCTAGGCTGCCCGGTAATCTTCCCAAAACTATTACCACCCCATGTGACTTCCAGTCCCAGAATCCCACCGATGTGCCATATCCCGCGGGAACTCTGCATCCATCCTACACCCCTGGGAAGTGCAATGCCCTGCTCACAGGGTACTCGCTGCTCTACTCAGATCCCCTCCTACCCAGGGTGATTTTCAGTTTTGGGACCACGCTGGAGGCACCCTGCCGAGCCGAGCCCCCACAACCATTCTACACCCCCAGAGAGTACAGGGCCAGTATAGAACCCACCTCTAGTCTAAAGCCAGAACCTCACAGCCACCTGTCCACAGGGAACTCAATATTGGGACTAACTCTACCTCAACTGGTGGAAGCCCTGACACAGTCCTCTCAGTCCTAAAAATATCGCAAGCTAAAGGCTTTCTCGGGGACCCAGCCTCCGCCCTTAGGAGAGGTAGAGTTGGAAGAATGGAGGGATCATGCGATGCAAGGGCTCCCTGAGTGGTCCTGCTCCGACGCCGTAAAGCGACTGCAAATCATAGAGTGCCTGCAGCCTACAGCTGCTCATATGGTACGATTCTACAATGAGTGTTGCCCCAACTCTGACGCACAAGCGCTAATACAGGCTCTAACCAGGACCTATGGCATTCTGGACGATGCCATATCTCTACTGGCCCGGTTTCCATACACTAACGCAAGCCGAGGGAGAAGATGTGTTGGAGTTCCTCCGATGGATCCACTTGGTCCTATGGCCCCTGGTGAAAAAGATTATCCCAGCGTCCGAAGCCGACGGTCATCGAATCCAGCAACTTCTGTAGGGCGCCTTGCCTATGCACCCGGTTGCCATACGAATCAGTTGCACCCTCTCTCCGTAACAGTCTCTCAATTTTGAAGACCTGATGGATAGAGTACAAGCCCAAGAGGGTATCTTACGAGTTAATTTGTCCAAACTGCCTCGTGACTCTGTCAAAGGGGAAAGGCCTGCTACTTCCGCCAAGGAGAATCGCAAGGAAGAGGACAAAGGAGCATCAGTTCAGAAGCCTAAAGAGAAAGAAAGTGTTCAAGATACCTCTCCTCTAATGACATCTGTCCCGCCACCAGGGCGTCTAGGAGTTCGGCTCTTAATTCCGGCTTGACACCAACCGTGATACTCGCTGCTTTAATTGTGGCCAGTCCGGTCATTTCTCTAAAATCTGTCCACAGACAAAAAGATCCAACCCTCATGACCCTCACGGCGCAACCGATCGAGACACCCTCTAAGTCCGTGGGAAGCACACCAGTGCCAAGCCCAGATGAAACATCCCCATCGGACGCTTACAGTCATGTGGGACCGGCCGCAATCATCGTGTCCTCGTCGACGGCATATATGCATCTGCGTTGCTGGCCACCCGGTCCCAAGTGACAATTATATACCGCCCTTTCTGCGACCAACATCTTAAGCACCCGCCCTTGCTGTCGGTGGACAGATGAAGTTGTGGGGACTCAGCAATGAGAACTACCCCATCGACGGCGTGGTGAAGGTTCGCCTGGAGATACCGCAGCTGAACACGGCAAGTCTCACACCATGGATGTGGAGGCTCTGATATGCCCCGAACCCCACAAACATTCCAGCTCCAAATCATCTTGGTAACCAATGCCTATGTGGTGCGGGCGGTGATCCGAGCATACCTGCAAGAGGCCGACGAACTACCCCTGTCTGCCCTACAAATCCACCCAGTACTAAGGGAAGAGTGCTGCAAAATATCGGCCCAAGATGGGTATGGGGACCTCTTCAACCTCCAAGCGGGGTTAACTGAGATTCCACCAGGGGGAGTGAAGTGCATGGGCACAGTGTGCTGCTACCCGGGCCATGATGAGGCTTATCAGTACTTCTCCCTGGAGATTACGCTCGAAGACGACGTCAACCGAGGCTACAAGCTCGTGCCAGAGGTACGGGAGTGGAAGTCCAAAATTCTGGAGTGGACAAAGGTGTTCATCCAGAATATCTCCCCTTACCCCATGCCTTTCGATCATAGTCAGAGGCTGGGTCGAATCTACCCAGTCACCCCCGTCAAGACGACGGCCGCCCAAGTGAACACTGCTGCTGTGCAAGATCACCCTGGGCTGGCATTCGACTTCGGGGTATCAACCCTGCCTGCCAAGTGGAGGGATCGGCTAACGGCCAAGTTGGAACAACGCTGGGACGTGTTCTCCAAGGGCGAAATGGACGTGGGGTGTAGCCGAAATGCCCAACACACCATCCGGCTAAGTGATACCATACCTTTCCTGGAGTGTTCCCGGCGCATCGCTCCCAGAGATGTGGAGGAGGTGAGAGATGTCTTACAAGAAATGGAGATGGCAGGCATTGTAGTAGAGTCCCATAGCCCCTACATGTCACCGATCATGGTGGTGCGAAAGAAGAATGGATCTGTCCGATTATGTGTAGACTATAACCGCACCGTACCTGACAGAGCACTCTTCCGCGGATTGAAGAAATTATCAACGTGCTGTCGGGAAGCCAGTGGTTCGGTGTACTGGACCTGAGATCTGGGTACTACCAGGTACCAATGAATGCAGAAAAAACAGAGAAGACACAATTCTTATGTCCCCTTGGCTTCTACCAATTCACCCGCATGCCCCAAGGCACTTGTGGTGCCCCAGTCACATTCCAGCGTTTGATGGAGAACACAGGAACCCACAGGAATGCTTAGTCTACCTGGACGATATCATCGTCTTCGGCAAGACTCTGGAGGAGCATGAGGAACGTCTGCTAAAAGTGCTGCACAGGCTGGGCAAAGAAGGCTTGAAGTTGTCCCTGGACAAATGCCTGTTCTGCCGCACATCAGTGACCTGCGTGGGACACATAGTATCCGTGGATGGAATAGCTACCAACCCCGCCAAAGTTGAAGCCATGGTGAACTGGCCGAGACCAGAAAACGTCATGTAGCTACACTCCTTCTTAGGATTCTGCGGATACTATCGCCACTTTGTGGAGGGATATTCGAGTAAAGCGAAGATCCTCAATAACCTTCTCAAGAAATACCCAGAGGATACAAGGCGGAAGGCCACCTCCGCCCGACTACCGTTTGAAGACAAGTGGACGTCCGCCTGCGATAAGGTGTTCATTGGCCTAAAGAAAAGCCTAACGGAGGCGCCTGTTCTAGCTTACGCTGATCCTGACACTCCTATCTGGTTGTGGGCTAAGTAGTTGGACAGTGGAATACAGTGTTTGTGTAAGGCCGTGCGAGTTATATGTGTTACCATTTGCATGTCAGTAAACCTTTATTATATACGCTGTGGGTCCTGTGAAGGGGTTATCCGGCACTGTCAGGATCCCTCGCAGGTGGAGGCTCTGTCACCAGATGATCCAGGTACACCCCAGGCTCCCAACAGTGGAGGTTCAGGGCTCCTGTGAGCCACAGGTAAAGCACCACATACACTCAGTAGCCCCCACATCTCCCATAGGGTGGGGGAAAAAGTGTTACATATATATTTTTTTGTTAACACATAATCCAGATCAAAAGAAACCAGTGTAGAGAAGCCATCTGATCTGTCAAGCGGAATAGAGAATAGTCCAATTAAAATATTAGAAGAACTGAAGAAACAAAATGTTCACTCATTTTAACTGGTAAAGAAGAGTACAAATGAACTGTGATGTGCTGCATATGTCGATGGTCACCTTGTTGCTTGGGACCACCTACAACTTTGCAAAAGATTGACCACGGTACAGGTGCTCTGAACTAATAGAGAAAAATGACTCTTTACATACAGTCATACTGAGCTTGAAGACAGAGTTCTGAAATAATTTCTGTGTTTTCCTTGGTCTTCACCAAAGCTACCATGATGCAAGTTTTCTCTTGGGTTCTCCTCAGTTCTCAACAGAAATGATTCCTCTCTTTGGTCAGTGAAAGGTCAGAAATCCACAGTGGGACCCTAATAGAATTTAGATACATCACAATAAGACCAGTAATCAAGTACACAGTAATTCCATATTTAATAGACGAAGAATAGTTTAATATACTGTAGTATGGAAATGACAAGGTACACAGAAATGGAAATGGAATTTACAGATACAATTATTATCTGGTTTAAAGAGCGTACACTAATTTCTGGTAATAGAGACAGAGGATAATAAAGCCTAAATTCACAATAAGCTGGAAATGGGTTTCAAATCAGGTTTCATAGACCATGTCATCGCTAGACCAATCCTTCTTCTTTAAAGCAATTAGGAGTTAGGCCACCATCTTGTATTATCACCCACAGGTAAGGATACAACTGAATATGTTCCTCATGTTCTGATCTGACTCGAATGACTTTTTACCCCGTGTCACAAGAGTGATATACCAACTTTGTATTGTTATTTCTCTTCTTTTTTTTTATAGACATTGGAGGAAGAATTGTTTGGCAATAATGAAGAGAGTGCAGCATTTAAAGAGTTTATGAATTTACTGGGAGACACAATCTTACTCCAGGACTTCAAAGGGTGAGTTAGAAACAGTTTACTGGGGAACGTGAAAAGAAACATGCTGTACTTAGTTATGTCCATTCTTACTGATTTTCTGTGAGTCAAACTGATTTGGAGTCAAACAGTTTTTATCATAGTCTCACTGATCAGAAATATCAGTACTAAAAATTCTAATTTTTGGGGGTCCAGAAACCCCAGATTTAACTGATTTTTATAAATCCATGCATTCAACTATATATACTGTCTGTTCTGTTTCTGGAACCATAACATGCTGTTTTCGAAGGGACAATTTTTATGGTCCCTGTATTTTCTCTTTCTTTCTGGTCAATCAAGGAGATGCTTGGGAATAAAGATTTGATTGACTATACAATATATCTCTTTTGTCTTTACGACACCTGTAAGACAATTAGAGAATAAAGTTACTAGACACACTCAAAAAAGTATATAAGCTGTTTACAAATGGCCAACAGTATAGATTTTCAACACTTAGAAATTCCATCTGTAACATTGTTATACATATAGTTAACACATAGACCATCCCTTGGTTAAGGCATACCTTTATGTGCCAATCGTGAGCCAGTACAATACCCTTCTTTAGATAGAGAGATCGGCACTAGTAATAGTAAGTCAGTAGTGCAGACTGTACATTCTGTTTTTGAACATGGAGGTATTACTCCTATCAGAGTCGCTTTATATTTTCCAGGTTCCGAGGAGGGCTGGATGTGGCACATGGACAGACTGGTACAGAGTCCATTTACACAGTGTTCAGAGACAAGGAGATCATGTTTCACGTGTCAACCAAGCTTCCATTTACTGAAGGAGACACACAGCAGGTGAGTAGCAGCAATGTACCTTTTATCATTTCTACTTGAAGGCATTTAACTCCAATGAAAAGCAGAGATAGGGTAAAAAGATATGTTAAGATGGTAATGCATTGGAGTGGGGTGCAGACAACTATCCAGGATAAGCCTGCATTTCCATTGAAGAGGTATCTTGCAAGCATCAAGACCAGGGGTGGCCAACCTGACTGTGAGTTGGAGTCAGAATTTACTAGTGCCATTGTCTAAGGGCGACAATAAAAAGTAAAAAATATATATAAATTATTACCTGTATACATTGAGCATAACCTGACGGCACTATATACTGATACAGTCAGGTTATGCTCTGTCAGTGTGCAGTGTCGCTGGCTACATACTCTGTGTCAGTGTATAGTGCCGTCAGGTTACTGTATACTCCCACTATACACCAACCCAGATTGTGTAGCCAGCGGCATTACACACTGACACAGGGAATAACCGGACACAGAGTACAAGTGGGAGGTGAGTAGGGGGTAACATGGGGGGTGACATATGGGTAAATGGCAGTTGGCTGGACAGGGGAGACAGATGGGGGAACAGGGGAGGCAGATAGGGTGATGGGAGAGGCCGATGTGGTGATCGGGAGGCAGATGGGGTAATAGGGGCAGTTGAAATGACGAAAGGGCAGTTGGAGTGATGGGGGCGTGCGGTTTGTGTCATGGGGCGTGCGGTTTGAGTGACGGGGGGTGCGGTTTGAGTGACGGGGCGTGCGGTTTGTGTGACGGGGGCATGCGTTTTGAGTGACGTGGGTGTGCGTTTTGAGTGACGGGGGCGTGCGTTTTGAGTAACGGGGCGTGCGGTTTGTGTGATGGGGCGTGCAGTTTGTGTGACGCGGCGTGTGGTTTGTGTGATGCGGCGTGTGGTTTGTGTGACGGGGGGTGCGGTTTGAGTGACGGGGCGTGTGGTTTGTGTGACGGGGGCGTGCGTTTTGAGTGACGTGGGTGTGCGTTTTGAGTGACGTGGGTGTGCGTTTTGAGTGACGGGGGCGTGCGTTTTGAGTAACGGGGCGTGCGGTTTGTGTGATGGGGCGTGTGGTTTTAGTGACGGACATGCGGTTTGATTTACGGGGCGTGCGGATTGTGTGACGGGGGCATGTGGTTTGTGCGATGGGGGCGTGTGGTTTTAGTGACGGACATGCGGTTTGAGTTACGGGGCGTGCGGATTGTGTGACGGGGGCGTGTGGTTTGTGTGACGGGGGCGTATGTTTGAGTGACAGGGCGTGCAGTTTGTGTGACAGGGGCGTGCGATGGGGGCGTGTGGTTTGATTGACGGGCGTGCGGTTTGAATTATGGGGAGTGCGGATTGTGCGACGGGGGCGTGTGGTTTGTGCGACAGGCGGGAGGTTTGCGTGATGGGGTGTGTGGTTTTTGTGACGGGGGATTGTGGTTTGAGTGACGGGAGGCAGTTGGGGGAAAGGGGATGACGGGGGGAGTTGGGGGAAAGGGGATGACGGGGGGAGTTGGGGGAAAGGGGATGACGGGGGGAGTTGGGGTGACAGGGGTCTAGTTGGAGTGATTGTCTCTACATTGCTCTCCTGTCTCCACAGCCTGCACCACATGGATCTCTCAGCAGGCAGGGTGTATACTCAACCAGGGGCTGCTAGTCCATAGGAGCCGGTTAGGAGGCGCTCTGGCGTCTACTCTTCAATCTCTATGATACTTCAGCGAGGTTTTTTTTCCAACTCATATATACCTTCCTACACTTCAAGGGCCACATATAAAGCCCGAAAGGGCCGAAAGTAGCCCGTGGGTTGGCCACCCGTGATATAGACACACAGACAACTGCTCCTTATTGATATTCTGGTGACTCATCCCATACATAAAAACACAAAATTATGTACAGCAGAGTTGCCCATAATCTATTTTTATAGTACATATGTTCAGCCTCAAGGCATTTTTCACACACACTAGAAAGTGGATTCCTCTGCAATCTGGGACTGTATGAGAACCAGAGAAGCCTAAACTGAATTTGCATAGATGCAGTTTAGAACATTTAAAATGTTTATGTATAGTCGCTGAAAGTGTTTATTACAGTAGCACAAGAATTAAGGTATCACTGAGTGGATTGAGTGGTTTGAGGCAAGAAGGAGCTTAAACTGACTACTAAAAAAAAACCCCAAAAAAACCCAACAATCTTTGAAGGTATAAAAACATTTGAGTGAATAATAAACAAAGACAAATAAACTCTAATAAACGGTCCCGTAATGCATGCACAGAACACTTTTAAGAGCAAAACACTTTCGATGCCCTTAATTATAGTTTTGATTTTATATAGTGGAGTATTACTATTCAAGTTACAATCTGATTACTTCCTATTGGAGGAAACTTCCCCATATTATTTATCAACATATTTGCATTTTGTTTTTGTTGGATTTTGAACTGTTTCTTAATAAGTGACATTACTTTACCAATTTGAAAATGGCAGCTCCGTGTGCAGTACTATTTCACTATCTCTGTGTCTGCAATAGAACACCAGATGTCAGTAATTTAAATACAGAACAGATAAGATTGACGCTGTAATTTAACTACACAAAAGAATATATTGATAAAAAATCACAGGGACTGACATTTCACTTTCGTTCAGGGTTACAAATAAAATTAAAGGTTTGGTTTA
The DNA here is from genome assembly GCF_040206685.1 of Ascaphus truei. Classification (NCBI taxonomy): domain Eukaryota; kingdom Metazoa; phylum Chordata; class Amphibia; order Anura; family Ascaphidae; genus Ascaphus; species Ascaphus truei. Next base: position 79,935,872 of record NC_134485.1, read on the forward strand.
ATTGTAGGCTTTATAACCCAATATCTGCTCAAGAAGGACCTGAAATACATTGCTTTTCTATCTGGCTGTGAAAGCGGCTTTTAATGTGATATACTTGCTACTTTGCTGTATAATTTGACTGTGCTCTTTGGGCATTAGCCTGTGCACAGTGTGCTTCCATAAATGTATGGGGAGAATCGATCCATTATGATAACCTTGCTCTTTGGTATCCACATGTGGCCGTAACACTAATACTACATGATAAATCCACTATCTTTTAGTGGCTTGTATTAAAGTGACAAGCAGAGTTGTTTGAAATAGATGTTCTAGCTATGTTTGTATGTTTGACACATCAGGAAGAGCTAGATCAGAGGTAGCCAACTCCAGTACTCAAGAGCTAACAGGTCAGGTTTGCAGTATATCCCTGCTTCAACACAGGATATTCTGGAAACCTGACCTGCTGGTAGCTCTTGAGGACTGAAGTTGGCTACAACTGAGCTAGACAGATGGTATCCATTAACATGATAGGGTTGGAGACCTGAGAAGGTTGTCCCAACAATGCACTAAGACACACAGAAATCCAGTGCTCTTACCTGTTTGCAATATAATAAAAAAAACACTGCAGACTGATGGATAGATACATATACTGGAGAGTAGCCTTTTCCTAATCAAGCGGGATGCCTTCTTCAGTAACTTCATACAGTATACAGCACAGTACTCCCAGAACTCAACAATAGCTAGACCAGTCATAGTATCATGTCAATGTGGATATCCCCCACCATAATTATTGGGCATACAGTATACTGTATACTGTTACTGGTCCAGGGATTGAGTGTTTGAGTCCTGTGACCATATGAGTGCTTTGGTCCAGTGGTTTAAGTGCTGAAGTACATTCACAAAGTAGTGGTATGATGCTTTAATACAAGAGAACACAGCCCTGTTAAACAAGGGTCACAACTACTAGAGGTCACACTTTGGTGCTGCATAACATGTCAGTTACATCAATTGAAGAGAGGACTCTTCAAGAGGATCTCCCAGCCTTTAGATCAGGGGTGGCCAACTTCAGTCCCCAAGGGACACCAACAGGTCAGGTTTTAAGGATATCCCTGCTTCAGCACAGGTGGCTCAATCAGTGGCTCAGTCATTGACTATATAAAAGTCGTTGACTGAGCCATCTGTGCTGAAGCAGAGATATCCTTAAAACTTGATCTGTTGGTGTCCCTTAAGGACTGGAGTTGGCCACTCCTGCTTTAGATATTGGGCCAGGGAGTCCCTCTGTAAAATCTCAGAATTTTCCTGGTGTCTGTTTTTCCTGGAGCCTTATAACTCTGTTTTTATGGCAGCAACGATAGGTTGTTGAGTTAATATTAGGCCGGTTTCTCAGGCCTTAAATAATTTAGAGAATGCAATTAATGCTCACCTGAAGTTGAAATGGGGAGGTGCACTCTTTCAATCGTGGTTGGGGATCCGGGAATGCCCTGCTTCTGGAGATATAGATCTCCATACTGTGTGCTGGTAGCCACTCCGGCTGGGCCCACGTGGTGTGTCACGGGAGCTTTGAACCCCAGCCAGAGTGGATACCGGTACGCCCTATGGAAGTCTACATCTCCGGAAGCAGGGGGTCCACGGAGCTGAAATGAATGGGGTTCACCTCTGGAGACCACCTGCTTCAAAACAGCATGAAAAAATAAAACAGTGGGTCGCTTCTCTCTGGGACTCCTCTGCACAGCTATTAGACTCTCCGGGACGATTAAAACTACTTTAAGCCTCCTGGGCCACAAAATGTACTGCTTTTTGGGGTCGCACACAGCCCACAAATTTCAGCCTGTTGGTCTGCGGCCACCGGCAGTAAATATTACTACATATATATATATAGATTGTGTGTGACATTGAATTAAGGATTAATACAGATTAATTTTTTCTTGGATTTATTCAACTTTTTTTTTAATGCATTTTTTTTAGCATTTGGACTGAGATTTCTGTAATACATGGGGATGGAATTAAATCCACAGATGGAATTATAATTATTTATTACTTTTTATTTGTAAAGTGCCAACATATTCCGAAGTGCGATACAATGGGGGCACAGATTTTTATATAGTACATAAACAGAATGGCATAAAAATAAGGTCAACCAAGAGCAAACAGATACAGAAGGTAATGAGGGCCCTGCTTTTGAGAGCTTACAATCTAGAGGGAATAAGGGACAATGCTGAAATAAAAGGTAAAGTGGCTGCTCGTTGTGGGATGGAGAAGGCCTCAGGGTGGATTATGGTCCAGCCACACAACTGATCCCACTGAGGTTTGAGGGCGAGGATGTTAGCGTTGAGTTTGGTCCAGCCGCACAGCTGGTGTAATCTACAAGTTCTGCTGAAAAAAGCATATATGACTTCTCTAGGTTTACATTAACAATATTATGGTGGCTTTAACATTACTAGCACCAAAAACGCCCAAATGACTTGAACATAAGAGTAAAATCTGTTTGAAGGCAATGGAAGAAATTAACATTTTCTTCGAAGCCCATTAAGCTATGTCTCCTTGAATTCTTTCCAAAAATGATCACAAAACAAAGATTAAAAATAACACAAAACCCATGTTTTAAATATCGCTCTGTTCTGTACAGTAGTTCCTACTGAGAATCATCACATCTTGCCTACTAGGTGCAGGCGAAACAGTGATATTAACTGTGCACATAAGCTGCAGCAAATGAGACTGTTCAATGATACAGTTTTGTATTGTGAGTCTGCTAAAGTGGTACTTTTATTCCATCCTCTACCAGGGTTTCCAAGACCAGTACGGCTGTCTGAAAGACTTTCATTTTTTTTTCCAGCTGCAAAGGAAAAGACACGTCGGTAATGATATAGTGGCCATTATCTTCCAAGAAGACAACACCCCTTTCGTCCCGGACATGATCGCATCCAATTTTCTGCATGCGTACATCGTAGTGCAAGTGGAAAACCCAGAAACTGACTGCACCACATACAAGGTACGGGACGGGACAGTACTCCGGAGCCACTATTTTCCTTGGTAAAGTTGAGAAATGTGATGGCCTTGCTGAAATGCTCTCTGTGCACAAAAGGGGTTATTTACTGAACTGCATTAGTGCCGCTCAGGCACTAACGCACAGAAACTCCCATTCAAGGTAAATGGACTTTCTGTGCGCTAGTGTCTGATCGTTACTAACGCACTTTAGTGAATCCCACGAAAAGTGTTTCTGTGAATTGTACGGTATTTATGCATCAAGAATTTCTGCCTTTAAACTGATGCTAAGATCTGGCTTATCTTAATATCATTGCATTACACTCCTCTCTGACAGTGAATGGGTTACATTAATTTGCAGTATTTTGCCCCGTGTGTGGCAGGTTGAGATTAGAAGAGAAGTTATGCCAAGTGACATATTGTATTAGATTGATCAAATTCTGCATCTCGGCCAATCCTTGTTTCCCCTTTCCTTAGCATCCAAAACAAAATGTTTATACTAAACGAAATGTATAAACTTGTACAGCAGGTTAAATCGGCAGGATTCAGACCTCGCAGAGCTACAAGACAAAAAGCAACAGTTACATTTGGGATTCAAAATGGTACAACATATAGTTCCCTGATATCTGTATTCTTCCCACACTTATCAAACATGAAAAAAAGCTGCATTTAACTATTCTCTCTTTATTGATATACTGTATGTCAGCTATTAAGAAACCTGGCTAAGAGCAGGTAGCTCCAGTGGGTGTTGGCAAATAAGCTTTTCTGCAATAAAACAATATACCACAGCTGATAAGAGGAAACTCACAGTTCTAAGCAAACTTACATTAGGTGGCAATTCAGCTCCAATTGCCAGTTTGAATGAATGAATGAATACAGAATGTGCTATCTGGTGAGGCGGCGTCGTTAAAATAACAGATTGGCCAGTGTATTGCTGTTAATTGTTCACACGAAGCAGCTGGCTTTATCCAGACAATATTCCAATGCAAATATTATTAAAGGACATGAACTTTCCCCCCATGATGGTTACTAGGCAAAAGTCTTCTTGGATAGCACTATGAGAAGGAAGGCTTTTGTTCAATGAGGATAATGGTGCAGCGGGAACCCTGGCCAAGGCCAATGGTGGAGAAAACTGTCAGATATAATGCCAGTGACATTGACCAGGCCACTCTCAAGACTCAAACACATTTATTTGGGAAAGGTATATATCGTGCTTGTATAATACAATATACAGCTGTAGCAGGCGTTATTGCTGCTGGGTGCAATAACATGGTACCCCGCCCATTTTTCACTTGCGGGTAATGCAGAGACAGTGGTGGCTGCTGTTGGCACTGTGTGGCCCTCCCCCTCCCCCCCGCTACAACGTGCCAGCGGGAGCATTAACGCTACAACTGTACAGTGCAGAATGCACCGGCCATGATATATACAAATATACTGTAATACAACCACATTAAGCATAGTAGGCATGCATGTATATCTTTATTTATATATTGCCATCCAGGTACATTGCGCTTCACAGCGTTAATACGCATCACAATAATATAACACAGTGGGAATAAGCGCTTCACACATGAAAGTAACAATAGGAAAGGGAGTCCCTGGCCTGAAGAGCTTACAATCTATGTGGTAAGTGGGGAGAATTTACAGAGACAGTAGGAGGGTGTCCTGGTGTGTCTGCAAGGGGCCAAGATCAGTCCATACGGGATGTATAGCATCAGCCAGCGGTGCATGGTTGAACTAGATGTGTGTTCAAGACTAGCTGGAAAATGAATATAGTAAGTACCTCTCTGTGTGCAACACACAGAATGAATATAATGAAGAGTTGGCAGCTCCATCTCTGGTTGGTCACAAACAAGCTATGTCGTCTGCATATCCTGTTTATGTCACCTGTCCCCATGTGTAATATAATAACCTTCCTTCACTGTAAATCCTGCCTGTTTCTGGCCCAGCAGGCATTTACTTGCAGCCTCTCTAAATTATCTCTCTGAAACTTTGGAGTAGATTCAAAACCCCTGCGTTGGAAGTTCAATTCAAGAAGGAATAAGAAACGGTGCTTTCGAATGTAATGCGGCCTGGTATTGCAAATAACCTCCTATGTAAAAGGCAAGATGAAATAACATACTTTTGAGTGACCAGATTTGCAAGTATGAATAATAGTGAATAAAAACAGAACTTTTGGGGGAAATAAAAACCTTCAAATGTTGCTAAATGATTCTAAAGAATTCAGATGTATACACTAGTCATGCAAATAGTACTTGCTCATTACATATACTGTACAGTAGTATTTTAAAGCCAAACCCCAATTATAAGTATCAGGTGCAATCTATAATCATTGGAGAGAGCATTGTGCCTGTAATTGACTTCTCCTGAAGTAAGACAGCTCTGCATCTTTAGGGGATCAAAGTTGAGTGCATTCTTAATTGCAATGGTCACTTTAAGGACAATTATGCTCTTTTTAGCAATTTGCTCTGTAGTTTATCATTTTCATGTTCTTCTCAAGGTATCTGTGACTGCCCGGGAAGACGTCCCTTCTTTTGGGCCTTCTCTGCCAAACCCAACAGTATTTCAAAAAGTAAGTACCTGTACAGTATTTACCTATCCAAAAGTACACCCTATAGAAGAAAAACATTCAACATCGTATGTGTTTTTTTTTTTAATAAATCAGTTCTGTAGTATTAAATAATACTTACTGCATTTTTGTTTTGTTTTCCAACTCTTCATGCCATTTTTTAGTGAGTTTGAATGTACTAAGAATCCTTTGGTTGCTATAGCGCTGTCCTCTCCCCAGCAGTGGAATAGCATTTGCAACAGATGATTACAGACAGGAAAATGATGCAGTGTTCCCAGCAGGAGACTATCTCAGTTGAAAGCTGCAACAATAGACATTGTTACCCGAAGTAATATGTATTGTAGCTGTTGCATTTCGCTGACTGAAGGATTAATTCACTTTCAGCAATTTGTTTAGCCCCCCAAAACAAGATATCCACCAATCGATCAAAGGCATTCAGATCGTTCGCCAGCTTAGGTAATTAGTTAATTAAAGGTGAGCAAGAGCTGCATATATTAAAACCAACAAAAACATTTTTTTATATAAAAGGGCAGCGAGGAATGCTGCTTTAAGTTCAGTATCTCAGAAGGCGTGGAGCATGCAGGCTTTAAACTACTTGATCTTGTTGAGCAATCTACTTAGTGCACAGTAACCTCAAAGGTTATTTGGGCACGCCAGTTGTGCAAACACTAAAATGTTTTCCAGTGTATATAAATGATAATGGATTCTTTATGGATTACTTATTGAATTAATTGTATTTGCTTGTGACTACCAGTGGCTTGTATTCTCTTACTGTTTGCTGTACTGAGCACCAGTCTGTTTTCTTTTAAAGAAGGTTTTTAGTTCTAAACCAGCAGTGCGCAAACTGGGGGTCGCGACCCCCAGGGGGGGGCGCAAGACTGCCTGCGGGGTGGGGCGCATGGTTTACAGAGGCCCTGCGCGCTTCCCGAAGGCACTTAAATTAAGTGCCGGGGAAGCTGCAGGGCCTCTGTAAACCTTTACTTACCTTGGCTCCACACGCGGCGCTATGGCAACGCGGCGTCATGACGCCGGAGCCGAGGTAAGTGGGGGTGAGGGAGGGGGATGCGGGGTTGAGGTGACCGCCAGCAGGGGGGCGCAGGGGAAAAAGTTTGCGCCCCCCTGTTCTAAACCAATGTTTTCCACGGCTAGTTACTAACAACAATGCAGTGTTCTTTTAACTCTACCACTTGTTTGAAATGGCTGGCAGTGCACAAGCCATAACAATAACATATTTGTGTTCTATAGTAGCTGTTGGAAATATAAGGTCTGTACTTGTCAGTAGGGCAATAGAAATTGTATTCCAGGATTTCTGTCCAGTGTGTGCCCTGCTGTGGTAGGTTGCTCAATTACACCTGGATCCCTGCCAGGCATTTCTAAAGTCTTATTGTTAGAAAGAAAAATATAAAGCACCATCCAAAACGTTCTCTGGTATTCCGTCCCCCTTATTATGGGCTCCATATACTGTACACAGCCCCACATATATTGGGTACCTTGTCTGCATAAACATGTGATTTTAAGCACATAAAGCGTGTGAATGCCTTGTAGGAAAAAACGTGGAAAACACTGTAGCAAATGTATGTATGTATGTATGTCTTTATTTATATAGCGCCATTAATGTACATAGCGCTTCACAGTAATATATGTGGCAATCATATAAATAACAAATAATATACATAACACATAAAGGGCAGAAGTGCTTCAGACATACAAGTAACATTTAGGAAAAGGAGTCCCTGCTCCAAAGAGCTTACAATCTAAATTTGATAAATTATATACATTGTCCTTTTTTAAAATTTTTGATTTCTTTTTTTTTTGAGCGCTAAATAGGTTTTAAATATGGTACAGGGATCAGTTATGACAAAATCATGTGTGCTTTTCTATAAATACTAATCCATTTCTTAAAAATAATGTATATCTTTATTTATATAGTGCCATCTGTGTACATAGCATTTCACAGCAGTAATACACATTACATAATAATATAACACATAATGGGAATAAGTGCTTCCGACATAAAAGTAACATCAGGAGAAAGTTCCTGCCCCAAAGAGCTTATACTCTAAATCTATAATCTCGGTGAAGTAAAAGAAGCAGCAAAACTAATCACCCATCACATCTGTGGTGTCTTTTGTAAATAAGGTCAAAAGCATTCCTGGTCCATCCAAAAGTAAAGACATTTATTGCATTTCTTTCTACTGAGACACCTGTCAAATGCTGCTATTAGATGCCTACTGGTGACTCAGAAAACAGAGCAGGTCATGACCAATAAAATGAACAAATGTATCCGCTCAGCCCATTTCTGGGAACTCTGCAGGGAACAGCCCAACATTTGGAAGGAAAACGAGTGCCAGCTTTTCATAGTCAAAATATTAGTCACCGTTTTCCCCAAGCTGTCATCAATGCGTCAGCATGTCAGCTAAGATGCCCAGGGCCCCAGCCAGCCCTGGAGAGATGAAAGAGATGGAATGAAATCTGAATACCAAATGTGTTCATTATTCCTCTCTTTTGTTAATACCTGTGGGCCCTGTTGATATATGTCACAAAGCATCTTAATAGATATTTAATTTCAGAACTACATCATGTTCTTATGTGTTTCACATCAAGCTGTGTACCTCAGTGCTTTATGATGGAGGTGTGGGTACTATCACTGTGTATTGTCACAATTACTGCTGATTTGGATCCATTATTTTATCATAGAGAAGATAAAACGGAGTTCATTTAAACAAGTACTTATATATACGGTACTGCAGTCAAAAAACATTGAGACGCTGTCTGCATCAACTCCCCTAGCAAACTGCAGCCATAACAAGCCCACAACCAAATTTGCTGTTGGAAATATGGTACATTTATTTGCCACAACTCAGCAGAAAATATATCAAGCCACCAAATAATAAAGGGGATTAAAGGTCTGATTTTTAAGGAAAGACTATCCAAATTATTATTGTTTACATTAGTGTAAACAAGAGTAAATAGTACCCATAGTCCTAAAAAGAGGGCTATGTGTACTATTTACAAGTATATTTCATCCCACAAACGGTACAAGTGACACAGGGTTATCCCTTGAGATTAGAGAAAAGGACATTTCATTAGCAGCAAAGAAAGGCGTTCTTTACAAAATGTGGAATTCATTCATGGAGACTGATGGCAGATGCAATAGATCGCTTCAGAAAAAGGTTACATATCTTTTTAGAAATTAAAAGTATACAGGATATGCCAAATAAGTTAAACATAGTAAGGGTGTTGATCCAGGCAGAAATCTGATTTGAATTACCGGAGTCAAGAAGGAATATGTTTCCCCCTTTATGAGACATAATTGGTAAATATTTCACTAGGGTTTTTTTGTTTGCCTTCTCTAGTTCCATAACTATAAATATAGGATAAATATAAATATCTTGCCGAGTTACAATTGAACAAAGGTTGAATTCAATGGACATATGTCATTTTCAACTGTGTACTATGTAAGTAAGCTGCTTCTGTTATTGAGGATGTGTACTTTCTACTATTAGAAAATATTTTCAGTTTATTTATTTTTTTTAATTTAAACTTTTTATGGCGCTCTGGGTTCCTGTCGGATTTACTTAGGTGGTTCTAAAATAAACCCTTTCATGATAATTTCTTGAACCAAAGTATTATTAACCTACCTCTATCATTATGATACACCCTGGACTACTCAAAAGCCTTGCATTACCTACAGAATGTTGGCGAAGAGCTCTGAAGACAAGCACACCCAGCACCACTCAATTTAACACCTACGGCAAACATTGCAACGTTGTAGCCTGCAAACAATTACTCAACTTTCTATAATATACTATTTCTATTTTATATGGTTACCTTCTTTAGCAGGGGATGTTGAATTCTACCCATGCCCTTCCCTTTCAATTCTGTACTATACCCCTGATAATGCCCTTTTCAAATATCCAAAAGGGCTATCTCTCGCCCATATAAATATTCAAAGCCAGCTGCCCAAACTGGATGAACTAAGAATGGTGCCTTTTGCATAAGCCTAAAGCTATGATTCTCACTGAAACATGGCTAACGCCTTAAAACCCTTGATGCATCTATCTCCATTCAGGGATTCTCATTATTTAGGAAAGATAGGTACGTAAAAGAGAGGAGGAGGGGTGTTAGTTTATATTGAAGACTCCTTACAATTTATGCTGCTAAATTGCCCCCCAGGCCTATCCTTTTGACATCATATTTGGTTAATTTACCTCCCCTTCTCTAAGCTTGTTCTTATTGCTAGTATCTACTGCTGCGCTATAACCCACTACAATCCCTGACTAATATGATTCACTTTCATGGCACAATTTCCTCTCTGAATGTGAAGAGTGAGCTGTTCGTTCTTGGTGATTTCACCCTCAATAGGTTTGACGCTAAAACCAATCAAATCTGGACACAATTCAAGTCACTAAATGTAACTCATTTCCCAACCCACGCGGACAAACCTAACATCTGGCAACCATTCCTTACTCGATTGGATCTTATCCTCTTGTCCCAACAGAATCAAATCCTCTGGTATCCTACCTGACATTTTCTCAGGCCATGCAATAGTGTAATAATAATATAGTGTAAGGAAAATTAAACCACCCAAATCAAGCCCTAAAGTTCTACTCACTTGAACATTTAGAAACTTTAAGCCACAACAATGTCTGGCTGATCTTGCCAACTGCCCTTGGCACAGCATCAACTTGATACAGTACCTTATCCAGATTGTGCACTTGATTATTTCCAGAGTTTTTCAAACTCGGTGATACCCATGCTCCAAAAAGCACAATAAGGGTATGGGGGGCCCACCTTCCGTGGGCTACAACCAACCTTATTGCATGTTACCATTTTAGGGATGCCTTGTGGAAAGATACAATGTACCTGGCACTGCAAAGGATCTTAACTACAGATGCTTGTAGCATACATGCACAAGGCGCACAAGGCAAACAAGACTAGCAAAAGCCCAATTTTACTCTGACAATCGTTATCAAAATACATCAAATCGAGCAAACGCCTGGAAGGTCAGCAACAATATATTCCAGCATCTGAGCCATCAACAACCATCTAATGTCAAAAAGGATTATACTACTTTGACAAATCACAATGGCACTGAAAACGCATTTAATGAATGCTTTGTGGGGTCATACCGCTTACCTCCCTAATCAACTCTAGTTTGTCTTCAGGCCATATCCCACAGAACTGGAAAACTGCTAGAGTTGTCCCAGCCTTCAAAAGTGGAGACAAAAACATTGTCTCCAACTACAGACCAAACTCTCTTTTCCCTATAGAATCCAAAGTCATGGAAAAATGTGTTCACTCCCAATTAGGCGATTACTATAATAAGACAAATTTTCTTAGTCAACTCCAATCTGGCATTTGCACAAACCACTTCACGGTAACTACAGTACCCTCTTAAAAGTTTGAAATGAGATTCAGTATGGTATGGAACTGGACAACTTACTGCTTTAAACTGGCTTCACTCCTACTTCTTAGGTAGATTTCAATATGTATCAATCTAGGACTCTGACCCTTGGATGTCACCTGTGGGGTCCCGCAAAGTTCTATTCTGGGACCCCTACTCTTTTCAGTCTTCATTAATGATCTAACTACAGCTTGTAAGGCAGCTACAATGCACATTTATGCGGATGACACAATCTTATATGCAAGCAGCCCTAGCCTCTCTGACCTTGAAAATGTACTTCAATCTGATTTTTCAAGACTTCAATACTGGATTTTCCAAAGCAAACTAGAACTATGGTATTTGGGACTAAGGCTAAACTTCTAAAGCTACCAATGACAGAGCTACAGATCAGAACCAACTCTAACACCATTCTTGCCCGTGTCACTAGTTTGAAATATCTGGGCATACAGTATGGCTTGACTGTGTAAACATAAAAATAGGGGAGCACAGGTCAGTTTGTATGACACAAGATGAATGTTACAGATTATACTTGAGGAGACAGTGATTTAAAAGCAGGTATTTATTACACATAAAATATCAAAGAACTATTAAACTTGTTCCGCCGGCGACAGCACTCTCCGAGTTCACTATGGAACTGCCTTCCCCCTTGTACTGCGTTCGGTATTTGCTGCTGGAACGCAGATCCTCCGAAGAAGTACGGTGTCCGCCGATGCTCAAAATACTAGACAGAGCGGATTCTGATGAGGCAAAAGGATCTGCGAAATGCGTAGCCGGCAGAATAGGTTTAAAATGTAACTTTTTTATATTTTATTTTAAATAAATAGCTGCTTTTAAATCTCCTCGTTGTGCTTGTCGGTCTGAGGGATTGTGTGTAAGCCATGAGAGGTAAGAGGAGAGGAGTCACTTGAGAAAGACCTATTTAGGTCGAAACGTTGTGTGGCACAAATAAATTAGCATTATAATCAAAACCGTATTGCGTTGGATCCTTCTTTTCCTGAGTAAGCCAGGAGAGGACAGACGTGATACGAATGTAAAAGTTGTACATTGAACATGAATACATTATATATAATACACATGCTGTAATCGAACCCAGGACCTTTCATATGCTAGTACCAATTCCCTACCTGCTAAGCCACAGGATTGGTGTGATAATACAGACTATAAATATACTTAACATCTACAGCACAGTGCAGTAGACTGCACTGTGTACTATATGTTAAGTTTGTTTTTAGAGTATGTGACATCACACAAACCCTGTGGCTTGCAGGTAGGGAATTAGTACTTAGGATATGAAAGGTCCTGGGTTTGATTCCTGCATGTGTATTATATAAAATGTATTCATGTTCAATTCCCACATGGTGTGTGTGTGTGTGTGTGTGTGTCCGTTAGCAATAAAGCATTGAATTTTTAAATAAAAAAATTGAGATGTTTTTAAATCGGGAGCCACGCTCAGACCGCGTTATAAGCGGATCGCACTATAGCGGGGTTGAGCTGTACATGTTTTTTCATGGAAAACATGTCACTTCTTTGTTGGCCAAACCACATACCGTACTTCATTGTGAAATACAGTATTTCACTTTCAAATAGTCTTTATGTAAGGATATTGAGCTCAGTTAAGGACACTTGCTGCTTTCCAATGCTGGACAAGATTTCAAGTCAATCCAAATGAATGGAACAAAAATCTTGCCCAACACCGAAAGTGCTTTACAGCATATTTAATAGGATTCTTCCGTTGTTTGCCAGGAATGGAAAAGGTGAAACAAAATAAACTTACAGTCGTGAGGCTCTGCCAGTATTTTGAGGCCTCTTAACTATGATCAACAATCAACATTGTGAGTTTTCTGTTTATAAAATTCAGCCATGACCACTGTAACTTGCACACATCAGAAGCAATATCTATCCATCACTCTGTTAAATGTATTGCTTTGGGGCACACAATATTTATTAAATTCTCCCAGTTAATAACTCAAGTCAAGCAAATAAATAGCACCATATTTATCAAAAACAAGGAATCAAAAAGCGATTGGAGATTTCAATTTGATAAATCTGGTGCAATTCTTTTGCACTCATTTTTAAGCCATTAGACTTTGAGACTTTTGGCTTTGTTGTATATACCCTTTGTTGTATGATGTAATAGTAAACTCGTCTAAATTTGAAAGCCTGTTAAAGCAGCAGTTAAAGCAATATCTTACATGTGTTTTTTGTAAATACAGTAAATCAGTTCTGTACTATGAGAAAATACTTGTACAGTAGCATTTAAAAAAAAAATTGTAAGACATTTTTAAGGTTTCTAACATAGGAAGCATTTCCAAAATGGCAGCCCCTTCCCGTTCTGAGGCTCTGGCTCTTGAGCCCCGCCCTCTCTCCAACAGTGACCAATTGTATCTAGTAACTGCCCATTCAATCATATTCTAGGAATTACATTGCCCAAAATGCTGTGCAAGAACTGAATTAAATAACCCAGAGCAAGCGATCGATTACAGGAGAACGGATCGATCTGCAGCTTAGCTAATCACTTGTCAGTCAGTGTGCAGATTCTATTGATGCACATATTGAATGGGGAAAAAATATATATATATATTTATATATATATATATATTAAAACGGCAGCTGGAACTGCAGCTTTAAACATATCTACATTTTTTACGCAAATAGTATATATATTAGCGAAAGTGATTCCTGAATGAGTGATTTTACGTTATTTATCTTATGCCAAAATATTCTAGTCAAAAGGTATTTAAAAAAATATTTTCTCTTAAGTGCCTTAACAAGCAATTCTAATGTGATGTGTGTCCTGCACTTGATCTAATACTTTCTTAGCTGTCAGAATGAATTATTAATCCAAAAGGCTTTACATAAAGGGTTCAAACCCGGCTCGTGTGTATCTTCTCTTTCGCAGAATTCAGAGTTCCGTGAATTTTTGTTGACCAAGCTCATCAATGCTGAGCATGCATGCTGCAAGTCAGACAAGTTTGCAAAACTTGAGGTAAGATACTCACTAGATAAAAAAGGAACATATACTCACCTAGCAGGGAAATGCGTATATGTCAATGAGTTGAGGAATTTACAAAAAAAAATGCTACATTTATAGCAAACTCTTCATAGTCGCCCTGACGATTAGGCCAGTGCACTACAGTATATATGAGATCTTGGGGACCTACTGTGTGTGACAGATACTGTATGGATACTGGCAGTAAAATGAAAACTATTATTCTATGACATAACTTTATAGTGTATGACCACTGAAACTGTGGTGCAATACAAAGCATTTGTTAATCAGTCAATAAGTTACATTTCTGACATGAGCAATAAGTTGATTACATAAATGGTCTAACTGAGCCTAGTAACATAATGTTTCTTGAAGGATCGGACACGGGCCGCCCTCCTGGACAACCTTCATGACGACCTTCATGTGTATACGCAGGCCATGCTTGGCCTCGGCCCCGAGGAAGACAAGCTGGAGAATGGAGGGCATGGAGGATTCCTAGAGTCCTTTAAGGTGAGAGAGTAGAAAGATGCTCACAGATCATTAACAATGATGCTACATGTGATAGTCGCAAAGCATTCAGTACAACCAGGAATAAGTGATTAAAATCTTACTTAAAGACTACTATATAAGCAGTGCAGTGGAAAACAAACAGAGATAGTAGCACAAAATATCACTACCAATGTAGCAGCCATTTTTGCACTCTTTAACGCTTTACGAGTGTAACGGGTATTCACCCCCCCCCAATCGCAGATATAGTGTGGGGTGCAAGGGAACATACAAGGTTACCATAGGTGTGGTGCATTACCTGTTGGCTCGCAGGAGGGCTGAGCTTCCGCCACGGGGAACCAGGGGCAATTATACTAGGGGTACTCACTCACAACGATGCAGCGCCTCCACCTGCGATGGCTCCCACCAGAGGGGGAGTGGTTCCTCGCAGGACAATCAATAATACCATACACAGTATATATATATTAACTGGTGACTTTACTAACAGACAAGACAACATAGAATAACAGGTGTCCCTCTCACGAGGAGACACTAACTGCGACGTCTCGCAGGACGCTTCCCCAACACCAGGTGATCCCACCCAGTGTCCAAAGAACCCCACCCAATGTCCCGTACTCTTGCAGAGAGAGTCAATGGATGACTGCGCAGTCACTATTTATACTAAGGGCCCGTTGGTGCACTTGTGTATTAGATAGTACCTGCCGAGCACTCCCGTGCTCGGATCTCCAACTGCGTCACAAAGGATCAGTCGTGTGATGGTTCCGTCTGATCCCACACCGGACTCCTTGCACGCGGACTGCCAGTGCGGTCCCAACCTGGAAACCGTCTCTTAGGACCCCAACTTGGATCCAAACCTCTTAGCAGGAACCGCAGCGTCCGCTGTGTCCCTATCTAAGCTACCCTGCTGTGGCAGGATCCCTAACCTAGGACCTGTCCCTACAGCACTAAGTGACACGCGCTATACTATAGGCCGTCCCTACAGCACAGCAACCTGAAATGGCTTTGGGGGAAACTCCTAGGGGCCTATACGGGTAGCCTATCTTATGCAGGGGTCCTTGACACCCTGCACCCGCACTACCTCCTCCCGAACTACCCAAGTCCCCTCAGCCTCACTGTTACCTAACGGGTCCCAGCACCTACAGCAGCAAGCTGTAGCTCACTGGATGCTGGCAGCCAACGTGCTGCGCAACAAGGTGCCTGCCTGTCAGACCTCACAGCACTGACAGCCGTGACTCTGACAAGGCAGCACTATACTAAGGGCAGCGTCCCTATCTTGGGCCTCCCTCAGCACTTACCCACTAACCTAGTGGGAAGTTGGGGCCTACCTGGGGTGTGGGTACCTATATGGGTGCAGGAGCTGCACTCGCTCCCCGCACCCTTCCTTCCCTCACAGCTCCCTGACTCCAACTCACTTAACTGATAACTATCAGCGCATGCAGCAACACCCTGCAACTTAACACTAAGTCTGCTGCTGCCTTTCTTCCCTGCTGTTCCACAGCTCCCACTAATGCAAGTGACAGGGTCCCTAACCTGAGGGCTGTCCCTGGCAACACTCACTTTACCGGGGAGCTGAGCTATCTCAGGCCCTGGGGATACTGGCCTAGTACAGGGAGTCCCTGACTCCTGTACCCTACCTCCTTCCCTGGGCTGCTCCGGTCTCCGACTGACTAGCGTGCTCCAACTGACAAAAACCCTGTCTGCACACAACATTGTTGCAACTCTGCAGCATGAGAAGCTGCCAGCTCTATTGGCTTCAATGCTGCCTGTGACAAGGGTGAAAGTGCAGTCCCCAGAGGCTGCTGGGAATTGTAGTCCTTGGCAAAGCGCTTTTCTATGGGGACCGCGTGCGCGATCTTTCTTGCGCATGGACGAAGCTCGCGCCATAACCAAGAGGGCGGGGCCCGCCGGGAGAAGTCGCCGTCCCCTTCCTCCACTGCCACAGGGGTAAGGCAGGGGGCAAAGGAAAATCAGGGGAACCGGGGGTGACCCCTTACACGAGATTATGGATAACACAATTTTCTGCATTCCGTTTGGCACACATTATAACTCTTGTGAGCCACTCTGAAAAATGGCGTTGTTTGTTTCCCAATGAATCGTGTTAATGGGGGCAATAACAGCTGCGGCATCTGTACATTTGGTACATTCAAAATGTATGTACAGTATTTGGTTAAGCAAATGGGGTGAAAGATGAAATGTAAGGGAATTATTGTAACATGATGGATGACACAGTGGCTAGCGTTAATGATGCAGGCTACTGAAATGCTTCCTTGAGGAGGGGATTGTTCAATTGAGAATTGAGAACCGGTGCTAATTTATGGTAAAATTAGCACTAACCCCAGGCAGTACCATCTTCAATTAATCCCTATCGCCAAATGCCTGCAATTTAATTGTTGGTGTCTGAGGCACTGGGAAATAACATGACTCACTCAAAGACTACATGAAGTTGGTACTTTTTCTCCCCCCATGACACACATGTATTAAGGATAAGACACTTTGCCAGCTCACTCGAGCGCACAACAGCAAACTCTTACTCGTTACTTAAATCTCAGATCAGGTTTTCCTCTTTCAATATCAGTGTTGTTACAAGATGCCACTCTTTTGTCCCTTATGGGCAGCAATTATAGGAAGACTGGTTTAAAGACATGAGAAGCACAAGGAAATGCTTTAAGGTAAGTGAGTGCAAAACAGGCAAATGAGGCAGACCAAAGGCTGGCCATGGTATACACCTAGGTACACCATCTATATCTGTATACAATTTGCAGTGGTCCAACAGTGCATTTGGTTAATACAAAACCTTGGGTTAATGATTAAAATAAGCTATGTCCCTATTAAACGTGAATATATATACTAGTCCTTTCATAATCCAGCATGCCATGGCCAGATGGCATGTTTAGATACCGGGAACACTACCAAGACTGACATTTAATGTGGATGGAAACAGCTGTACAATGGTTAATTAAATGGAATTGGTCTGATTTCAGCATTATTTAAATTTTCAAACCCAATCATGGAGTTTGATCAGCATTTAAACTCTTGGTAGCTAGTGTCATTTTGGCAGATGAGAGTTGGCAAGGCTGTCTGCTGAGGCGTTTGACTGCTATTCGCAAACTACACATTCCTTTAATTGCTTAGGATTGCAATCCGCCTTCTAAGGTCACTTTCAATTACATGCTCCTTTGTGACAAGCAGGGTGTTAACGATCAGTACATTTTTCACAAGACCACAAAAAAAGATACTGTGTGCGCCATCAACTGAGGCACACAAATTTAACCATCATATGATGTTATTATGCCAATTTGCACATGCAAAGTACATATTGCCGGCCCAGTTTTTTGTGTACTTAGGTTAGCTCTTCAGTCTGAACAATTAATTTGAATGTGTACCAAACATACTGAATTATATCTCATGTTTATTTATAATATTTTGCATATATTCACAAAGCTGTGCTTTTCAAAGGAAATGCCAACACTACTAGGCTCGGCACATGCTAGTTAGTGTTTAAATATCGTGGCATGTAAACATACCCGTGAATAAATGAAACAATGTTGTATTAAATAATATGTCATATATTGCATTTTCTGTATGCTGTAAATGTTAAAAATGCCAGATATGTATAGTGCAGAGTAGCCATTTCTATTGAACTGTATAATGGCTAAACAGGCATAGCAAATTTTCTAATGATTAGGTTTGTTCCTGCGGCTCAAACATATATCAACTTTAATTAATTACGGAGATTTAAGTACTGTAACTACTTAGTGACAGAGAGTCAGCTACAGTATAATTGGATGGTATTGCAAAGCCAATGTCAGGTTTGGTTGGTTGTAATCAGAAATATTTCTCACTAATGATTCACACTGCATCTGCCATGCAAAATAAAAAAAAAATTGTTGTGTTGATATCAATCATTGCAATGATTCTCGACTCCAACTATTGGTGAAAGAAGGATAATATTATAAAAACAGCTTATGGATACTCATCAATTATTACAATTATTATAGAAGTTATTATTCATTTTAAAGGTGCTACCATATTTTGAGCAACCAACCAACTGTTCAATTGCTTTGAGAGATAATATAACATATACAAAATACTTTTAAGGCAAAATTTCAGGGAGCGCAGATAACCGGTAGGTACATAAAAGAAAAGAAAAAACACAAAATAGTGCAATGCTGTCTGATATCAGGAGCAAGTATTGAAACTGCATGAAAAATGTTCACTCACATAGACCAAAAATAAAACTAGCCAGTAATAACAGGGGAAGTCTTGTAAAGTAGATCTCACTGGGGACTGGACTTCAGAACAATAAATCCATCTATGTCCCACGTATTCTCAAAACGCATTAAAAAAAAACAGATGGACAGGATGGTGTAGAAAGTCACAGTATAATTAAAATAAACAGGGTAAAAAATGGCAACTTACATAGTAGCCCAATGTAAAGGCATTGTACGAATCGCAGCTTGAAGGTATCCGGCGATAGAGGTGAAAGTTCAGCGGATGGTAAGGCTTCTGCACCGGAGCTGATGCGCTCTCAGCTCCTTGCGATGACTCTGTAGCTGGCACTTCCGCGTTCCAGATCTCACGTGTTCGGCATCCACACATGATGACGTCGACCCTCGGAAACTCCTCACTAGATTGCCTGCAATCGGGACTCTGAAGTGCTGGTTACAGTCATCGCAAGGAGCTGACAGCGCATCAGCTCCGTTGTAGAAGCCTTGCCATCCGCGGGACTTTCACCTCTATAGCGAGTCGATAGATTGTCGAGCAGCATTGTACTGGTTGCGTGGTTTATTTCATTTGTATTCTTTACTGCATTGATTGTTTATTTTCAATTTTTTTCCCACAGCAATTAGTACGTTTTTATTTGGGTTTACACCGTTACGGGAGCGCCGGGTGAATATCTGTTCACTTACTGTATACAAAATACTGTCAAATCTTCATTTGCTGACATGATCTTGACAAGCGTCTGTTTGTTTTCTAGAGAGCGATTCGAGTTCGCAGCCATTCTATGGAAACCATGGTGGGAAGTCAAAAAAAGCACCAGCCAGGAGGTATTTCTGGGAGCCTGAGTGGAGGCATCGTACATACAAGTGCAGAAATCACCAAGACCACTTTCTCTGTGAGCATTACAGGTCTATCTAATTGTTCTGTGCTGCATTGGTCTCGCTCATAAGCAGTGCAGCCTTTCCATATTTGTCTTTGCAGCTGCACATGGTGGCCTCATTGGAGCCAGGATCAGTATCCTCGGCAGTTATATCAAAGGAAGCTAATTAAATTAACACATAATTAGACTAAAAAAAGAATGTGAGTTAAGTAGCACTCCACTATAATAGATTATGTCAGCAGACAAATTACTGATCTGGTGCACGGAAACAGAGAGGGACCCCATGCCCCCTCAGAGCAATAACTAATAGCTATGATGGTTCCCAGCACTCAATACGAAAAAAACAATCAAAGGCATTAATAAAGAACTAACAATGATGTATTGAAAAAAAAAATTGGCATTGCTTAAGCCAACCATATTAAAGGCTAGGAGAGAGTCTTACATGGAAACAAGGGCTGCACAAAAAGTCACAAGTCTGGAGAGTGAGGGAGGTGGGGGAAATAAGTAGGGAACAACAACCGTGGGGGTTAAAGAAAGGGAGGGTAAACAAGGAAGGGAGAGAAATGAATGACGTATAACATCCGCTCAGGTAAAGGTGATGTGATATAGGGGGGGCAACGACCGTTTCGGGGACCAAAATTCCACTTCTTCAGGCCCGTTCCCACAAACTGAAATAGACTGTGGTACTTCCTTTTATAATATCCCTCCACCTAAACAACCCTCAAACAATCAACGTGATGACAGAAGTCAAATAATGCATAAATTATTAAGTAAGTCAGGGAAACGTGCAAATCCCTAAGTGCAAGCTAAAGTAAACTGACACTGGTCTTCTGTCAGTTAACAGGACTAATTTATCTTAATAAAGCACAGAACTGTACAAAAAGACTATATAGAGAAAGTCCCCAGAGTCAGCATAAATTTATACATTCTCATGTTAATCCTCAATTTCAGTCAAATGCACTGCTCCACAGATAAAGCTAAAGACAAACTTACACTAATGTCCTCATAGCTGAAAGAATAATCTCTCTAATAGCACACTCCTACACAGATACTCTATAGAAAAGTCTGAACTGTATTGAGTCTGGGAGGGAAGGGTAAACAATACAAATCCTCCAATTGTGCTGCACGTCAGTATTGATGGCTGTGCTCTCCTCAAGGGTTCCTGCATTATTTGACTTCTGTCATCACGTTGATTGTTTGAGGGTTGTTTAGGTGGAGGGATATTATAAAGGGATGTACCACAGACTTTCAGTTTGTGGGAACGGGCCTGAAGAAGGGGAATTTTGGTCCCCGAAACGGTCGTTGCCCCCCTATATCATATCACCTTTACCTGAGCGGATGTTATACGTCATTCATTTCTCTCACTTCCTTGTTTACCCTCCCTTTCCCCCCCCCCCCCCCCCACGGTTTTTGTTCCCTACGTATTTCCCCCACCTCCCTCCCTCTCCAGACTTGTGACTTTCTGTGCAGAGCTTGTTTCCATGTAAGAATCTCTCCTAGCCTTTAATAGGGTTGGCTTATGTAATGCAAACATTTGTTTTTTTCAGTACATCATTGTTAATTCTTTATTGATGCCTTTGATTGTTTTTTTTGTATTGAGTGCTGGGAACCATCATATCTATTACATAATTAGACTAGTTAATATTTTTCTGTAAGCAAGCAATGTATGTGGAACAAAAGAATTAACACGTGGATCTATGGCAGCAGAAGTAGGGTCAAATGTCAGCTGACTTGTAGGGCAATAAGACCAAGAACCAAAGCTACACGTGACATACAGTAACATAGTAAAGCAGCATTTCAAGCTTGAAGGAGCAATCCCCCTAATTTGTACTCAGCCGTTACTGAAAATTCACTTGTAGCAATGTACTGTATATTAACAGTAACCTCAGGTTTATACAATTATGGGAGAGTTACCCTTCGACATATTTTTAAGTCATATGCCAAGTTGGTATTCATGTTTTAGCTACTAATTCTGGGCCAATGGTGCATACAAATGAATACAATGCTATCTTTATTGGTATAGTTCTGAACGCATTGGTATGCACAAAGCCCCATAAAGCTTGCACTCCTATTTTGGAGCTAAAGTAAATTGCCCATGGACAAGTAGCTTAAAATGGGATGTAAGGCATTCTCACCCACTTCTAAATCCACCTTGAGACCAATCCATCTACCATTCTTAGGCTATGCTTATAGTGCCGGCGATGTCAGGCTGCGGTCGCTGGAAAAATCAAATTGAGATGACTTCCAGCGATCGCGACCAAGCCATCGCTCCGTCGCGCTTATAGTAAGTATAGTACCTGGTCTGAGGAAAGGACCAAGGGTCCAGAAACGTTACCTGTATTGATTCTGATGTACAAATACATTTAGTCTTTTGACACATCCAAATCTTTTCTATTTTTCTATTTACTACCATAATATAAATTGCATATTTTAAGTATAATATAAGAGTTATGCAGGAGATTGGAAGGGGATTGATCCTTGTATTATTGTTTTATGACTCAAGCCCTAAACGTCCACTCACTAGAACATTTAGAAACTTTAACCCACAACTGTTTCTGGCTGATCTTACCAACTGACCTTGGTGCAGAAGCAACCTGATACCTAACCTTGAGTCTGCGCTTGATTATTTTCCACACAACTCTGTGATACCCATGCTCCACTACACAGATTAAGAGTATGGGGGGGCCCACCTTCCGTGAGTTACAACCAACCTTATTGCACTTTTCAATTTCAGGGATGCCATGTGGAAAAGATACAAAGTAACTGGCACTACCAAGCATCTTAACTACAGATGCCGCGGAATACATGCTCATGGCAAATAAGACTAGCAAAAGCCTAATATTACTCTGAAAATCTTAACAAAAATACTTAAAATCCAACAAACTTCTGTAAGGTCATCAGCAATATATTCCAGCCTTCTATCCATCAACATGCATCTAATATCAAAAAGGACGATAATACTTTGACAAATCCCACTGACATTGCAAACGCATTCAATTACTACTTTGTGGGGTGTGCTACTTCCCTACTAGCACAACCCTAACTACAATCATGAAGCTCAACCTGTGAGATCTCCTATAGCTACACCCCTTCCCAACAGTGCTTACAATTTTCAATGTGTCCCAGTATGTGAAGAATAGATTAAACAGGTGCTTCTAACATTGAAACTAAACAGCCACTTTGGACCTGACACTCAAAGTTCATATGGCTCTGTACCCCAGTCATTGCCATATAGTTTACTGTACCTACCTAAATCAACTCTATTTTGTCTTCAGACTATAACTCACAGGCCTTGAAAACTGCTAGAGTTGTACCAGTCTTCAAAAATGGGGACAAGAATATAGAACTACTGGCCAATCTATCTTCTACCAATACTATCCAAAGTCATGGAAATATGTGTCCACTTCCAAACAAGCGATTACTGTACAATACCGAGACAAATTTCCCTAGCCAACTCCAATCTGACTTTCACCCAAATCACTCCATGGCAACTACTCTCTTAAAAGTTTGCAATGAGATCCCGTGTGGAATAGAACTATGACAACTCACTGGTGCAATATTCCTAGATTTTGCAAAGGCTTTTGATAATGTTGACCATGTTATCTTTTTAAACAAACTTCAGTGCTTTGTAATAGGGGATCATGCTTTAAACTGGTTTCACTAATACCTATTGAGTAGGTCCCAATATGAGTCTATCTCGAGATCTAACTCTAACCCCTTGGATACCACCTGGTGGGTCCCGCAAGACTCTGTTTTGGGACCTCTAATCTTTTCCGTCTTCATTAACAATCTATCTAAAGCTTGTAAGGCAGCTTCAAAGCACGTGTACAGTATGCAGATACTTTTATCGTGCACTTCACATCTGTAACAACCTACCAGAGACTCTCAAAACCGCCTCCAGTTTAAGTAATTCCACGAATTCAGCTGTCTTACATTTGAATCTTGTCTGTAACTGCTGCATATGCCCAAAATCATTTATTACATCAAACAGTCCATGAAATGTCTGTACTGTATATTGAATGTATAACCTCTATTCATTTGATGTAACCATGCATTGTCACCATAACTCTGTGCCCGGGACATACTTGAAAATGAGATGTAACTCTCAATATACTATTTCCTGGTTAAAAAATGTTTTAATAAATAATACAAATTACACTCTGCATCCTTGAATTAGAGTTAACATAAACATATGTTAAAGGGGCTGCTAGTAGTAAAACTAATTAACTAAAACATTTAAAAGTTGCATGTCACCTTTTTGAATGTCCCTTACCTTCTTAAAAGCATTCCGTTCTATCACTATAATATTATATTATAAGCCCACTGCATAATACATGAAAACATTATGAGTAGCACTAGTACTAGTATCAGATACAACAGAATATTTTAAATACCAGTAATTCAATATTTCCCAAAATGTCATGCACAAAAATTAAATTAAATGGATTAAACTTGTGAGATTGAATTAATAAGATATTTTTTCTTCCTTAAAAATTTATTTTTACAGCCGCCTGCAGTAGTAACTAAGACGCAGTCCAAGAGCCCCATAAAACGGAGGTCCGGTCTCTTCCCTCGCCTGCACACAGGAACAGAATCCCAGCCCGAAATTCGGACTCGATGGTAAATATCACACAGAGCTACTGTACAGAGATTTATTTCATCCTCACAAATACTTATTCCATTTCCATTCTTTTTATAAATTCTCTATATCAGAAAGGTTACAAAATGACCCTAGATTGTTTTGAAGTTGAGGCAGTCCTTGCTTTTAAATATTTTTTTCTGTACAGAAATAAATGGCTATGAACAGCAGAGAGAGAATTTAAAATACAGGACTGTCCCAGTGTCCCGGAATAACAAGCCACAGAATGTATGTAGGTCCCATAAGTAGCCCCATCTGTAGTAGTAGTAGAGCAGAGGCGAGGATAGGCAGAAATAATTTCGGGGCATAGGTAGGACATAGGTTTACTTATTACATAAAATATTCGATTATACTGGAAAGTTGAACTGCATGCAAGTGAGTATAAATTTACTTAACAATTAATGCAATTATGCTTTAAGTCATCTTCCATGCTCACGTTCTCTTACCACTATAATTAAAGGCTTCTATTCAATATGCGATGAAGCCATCTTACCCTTACTTGGGAAGATTTCATCTTCATTCAATTGATTGAAGTGAAAATCTTCTCAATTAAGGGGAAGATTATCCATGAATAAGGGCCAAAGAAATGCCAATGATAAGAAAGTAAAATGTAAGATAATAGGAAGGTAATGTACTACAATGCAGTATGTCTCCTTTATAACCCTAATTCAACATGGTTTGCATATACAGTAACACTTGTATGCTGATAAATTATAAGGCTTAAACCGTAAACCGTTCCCACATTTACTTTAAATACTATCCAGTCCCTGTCCTACGTGCGTTCATCATTTCAGTGAGCAGTCAGTGTTAGTTTTTCATCAGCTTACTTGCATCTGGTTTCAGCGAGGTCCTAGCTTCATTACAGCTCCAGACCCTACATTTGCCTTTGTTCCATTGACTTGTTCTTCCCCTCTATCCTCCTCAACTGCATCTCCCCTTCACTTCCTACCTCCCTCATCCTCCTCTCCTTCCTCACTCACTTCTCCTACCTCTTGAGCCACAGTGTTCTCCTCTCCTTTTTTTAGAGGTATGTCACAGTATGTCTACAATTGCACCCTCTGCTTCCCCTCCTTAGGCACAGCGTTTCTCTGTTGTAAACACCTACGCCCCCAGCACTGCATTTCCCCTCCCCTTCCTCTCCTTGCTGATATACTTCCTGCCATTAACCTAACCCTGTTAAAAGAAAAACCTATTTAGCTCCCTTCCTTCCCCTTCCCTGTCAAATACCCAGCCCTTCTCAGTCCCCCAATATACAGTCTTTCCCAGCCCCCACTCCCCTCTTTTACATTTAGACTTTCTAGCCTCTCCATACTCAGTCCTTCCAGCCTTTCATGCAATATTTCTAATTTTCAAAATAATCATCCTTGTGGACAGGCTTGGAAGAACTATCCACTACTTAAGCAATTCAGCACAATGCAAACATTTTAGCACCCCTATTCCAGCTAATGTCAAGTACTCCTCATCTGTTCCATTTGTCACAGCGCACTCGCCAAAATCAGCTGCCCAAACATATCTTCCCAGGCAGTTCTAGTATGCTCATCCTCAGTCAATGGGGGGATGTATCAAGGCAAATGTTGTCATTTTCATCTTGCATCAACGTATCACAGTCTTTGCTCCAAGTTAGGCCCGTAATATAGTGGGCACGCGCTCTGTCTTGCGCTCGCGCTGCATTTATAGTTGGCTGTGGATAGCCAGCCGTCCTATACTAAGGCCCCGCGCGCGCACACGACAGTGAGCGTGGAGCCAGCCGACAGGGGGGAAGATTCAGAAAATAATGTATTCGCACCGCTACCGCCGCTGTAATGTATGTATGTGTATATATATGTGTGTATGTATGTGTGTGTGTGTGTGTGTGTGTGTGTGTGTGTGTGTGTGCGCACAATGTTAATAAATAATTTAGTCTTGCACAACGTGTCTTTTTTTTAATTTAAAAAATATATAATAAATTAATAAGTCACACAATCTACACACACAAACACACAGACCACTGCAAACCTGTCGCTCCCGCAGCATGGACCGTACACACAAAAATTGTGCGTCACGTGCATGCGCTTTTGCACAGGCGCGGACAGGTGCACGCCCGCACCTACTATAGAACAAGTCTTAGGAGTTACATGACACACAGATTGTAATGAGATGTGGCAAACTCTCTGACAGTCACTTTTGTATCTTGTATTTGCGTCAAAAACACCTGCCAGGGCGTGGCCTGGAGCTCTGCAAAAGGCTGCTTAAGATTGGGGCTCCTTAATAAATCTAACCATCAATTGCCATCCACAGACTATTGTCCGAAAACCCCAATATAAAAAACTATTTTGTGCAGGCCAGTTTGTAGGCTACGCTCCAGTACCATTGTTTTTAAATTTGGGCCAATATTAAAAGAACCGGAGCTTGGCACCTCTGGGGCCTGTCGGATCCAGCGGGCACAGGTCTGGGGACCATCAGACCATCTGACCACCCGCCGAGTCCACTGACGAATTAGAGTAGGGCGTGCGGCCCATTTTGGTCTGCCTATGCCCCACAGGGTTACCCTTGATCCCAGGGACCCTATCCGGAGGGGAGCGGGGTTGGTGGAACGGCCGCAATTGAAGAAGAGGGGGGGGGGGGAATCTAAAGAGACTCTATGTAGATTACCCCCTTTCATTAAAAATTCAGAGGTGGTTGTGCGATGGAGATGGAAGTCTAACCTGACAGCTCCGTATGCCCATATAACATAAATATAAGAAAATACAGTTAAAAGCAACCTAAGTGACAGAACAAACATAACTACAGATAATTAAACCAGCTGCAATGACCACAAGAGCCCAGGCGAAGAAGAAATCACCAGAGCTATTTCGGCAAACAGAGATCAGCGCGACCGGCTGCAATGTCTGACACAGCAAATGGTGGAGGCTCAGACTCCGAGTGGGAACTATTGGAAGAGGGACAGGCAGACTTTTTTTTAAATATGGTCACTAAAACCAATATTAAAAATCTCATTAATGGTAGAAGACTCAGAGAATAGGAACAGGTGCAACAATATTAGAATAAGAGGGGTCTCAGAGTCTATCACAGATGTCGATGAGTTAATCTAAAATTGGCTGACATCCCTAATGCCAGACAAATCTGAAGCTGAGTTGGAGATGGATCGTTGCCATAGTGCCCTGAGAAGTAGGTTGCAACCAGGAGACCCCCCCAAGGGATATTATCCTCCGCTTCCACCGTTACAAAACTAAGGAAACCTTTAGCAACATCACCCGTCACTCTAAAGCCATCATCTTTGAAAAGATAAATATCCAGGTGTTTCAGGATGTCTCTCCTACAACTCTCAATAAGCACCGCTGGCTTCATCCTATTACAAAACTTTTAAGAGAAAAGGGAGTGCGATATCGTTGGATGTTTCCCTTCGGCCTACTGGTTATTAAAAATGGCAGGGCCAATATGTTGAGGGAGTTTTTAGAGAGTGAGGAATTTGTAAAGAAAATTGACGTCGCGGCCGCAACAATAGCTACTCACCAATAAACAGAAGAGGAGCTCTTCCTGCAGCAGTCTTGGCGTGAGAGGAGAAGATCCCAGCATGGTAGCCAGGATATGGTGGCTAATTAAGCATACCTGCGCCCTTATTGGAGAAACTACAACAGTTCCGGGGGGTACTGGTGAGACCCGGGACTTCAGATACAGGGTTGGGATTATGGTACTCCAGCAGGGGCACAGTGGGGGCTCCAGAATGAACGAGACATAATCGGCCTGCAGTAGATACACAGGTTCCATTCTGCAGGGCTTAATGAGACTACATTAGAGGAAAAAGTCCAGAGGATGCCTTAGTCAACATACAATTATAATAGTATACGGCCCACAGGACTGATGGGGTTCATACACCGTGGACATTATAATGGGGTAGTTAAATACAGTTTAGGACCCTGGACTGAGCAACAAGGAACTGTATAGATGTAGGTTACAGTTCATAATAAAGATGGTTGATGCACATTGTTAGAAAAGCCTCCATTGGCACGGGGTAGGCCATAATAAAGTTTAGCTTATCTTCTTTTGGTTCTTTAATGCTTAGTGTCACACAAAAACACACAGGAGGGGAGTATTGTTGATAGTATCAGTGCTATTTTTGTTGTTATGTTGAAGTTTGCTTGTTTAGTTTGCTGTCTCACTAGGTTAAGAATGTATTTGACTGTGTTTTCTTTGTTTAATGAAATTTGATAAGGAAGGACTGGGCAAAGGAGTCATCTTCCCTACTGCCCACATGTAACCTCATAATGGCGGGAAGAGTTCAGTCCCTGCCACAGGTCAAGTCCTTTGGGACCCTGGGCATACAGCCAGCCCAGGACACCGGTCCATTAATTTTGATGAGCGGGTAGACAGGTCTTTCCCAAGGGCAATCGAGTTGAGGGTTCAGCAGACCTACAAAGACCCGAGGATTGTTATGGTTCCCAAAATTTGGTTAGACTCTGGAGTTCCAGAGAATGTTTCCCCCCTCCCATCCCCACCCTCCCCATTGTGAGCCCAAAGGGGAGGTTTAGGTATCTCTCTGACTCAAGTGAACAGGGTTGCTCTCTGTGGGGTTACCAGATGATTCCAACAGATGGGAGATGCGGTTTCTTAAGTTGTAAAATATGTCGGTAACACTACTATCGCATAATGTAAAGGGCTTTAATAGTCCCATCAAACGACGGCTGGCCATGTCCGGTTATAAAAGGAAGAAAGTAGATTTGATATTACTACATTTTAGTAAGACAGGCGCACCAAAATATTTTGATAAAAACTTTCGACAATTTTATCTGGCATCAGCCAAGACTAAAAAGAAAGGGGTAGCAATTTTGATCAATAAGATTCCCACTAGTGGTAGAGCAGATACGGAAAGATAAAGATGGTTGATATTTCATTCTGATAGGAACAATAAGGGGTCAGGTCATTACCATCGCCAATGTCTATGCCTCTATATGACCCCTCTTTACCCCCAACCTTTTTGCGGTGCTACATAAAATAATGAAAGGCCACACAATTCTGTCCGGAGATTTTAATACAGTGCTGAATCCAGAATTGGACAAATCCACTCAGTCTAAATACATAAAAAAAGAAGAGAGACTTGCACTGTTCAAGGGCCTTAAAGAGTCTCATCTAACGGATATATGGCGAGAGCTTCATCCAGTGGACAAGGAATATACTTTTTTCTCCAACCCACACCTGAGTTATAGTAGAATAGATTACTTCTTTATTTCTAGTAGATTGGTTCCAGAGGTCACAGAGGCCAAAATCCACGATATTTCGTTGTCTGATCACCAATAGAGCTCAGGTGCACTGGTCTTGACATGGACAGGCCGGGAGCAAACTGGAAGCTGAACGAAGCACTTTTAAAGATCCCGAAGGAGTCAATAAAGACATAGATCAATTCTTTAAACTTAATAAGGTATATGTAAATTCGCAGACCATATTATGGGAGGCTCACAAAGTGAATCTTAGGGGTTCCCTCATCAGCATAGCAGCTGGTAGAAAAAAAAGTGTTTTAAAAAAATTCTGGAATTGCAAGCAAAATGATCGTACCTCTAAGGAACATATACAAGGAGGGAAACCTGAAACCCTTGAGAAATTAAAAGATACCAAAATTGAGTAAATTTACTCCTAACCTCCAAGGTGGAAAATGCACTGAGTTGGTCCAAGAGGAAATTTTATGAAAAAGCGAACAAGCCAGATACCTTATTGGCACCAAAACTCAGAAATAGACAACTACATTTTAATTTCCAAAATATCAGTTGCAAAGGGGGAGGCTTAACCTTGAATCCCAAACTAATAGTAGACAAATTAAAAAAAATCTGCGAACAACTATATGATGGGGAAAAAAAGTTACCTGCAACACCAAAACAAGCATGGCCTTGGGGGATTTTCTGGCAGAGGTAGGCTTGCCGAGACTTGGCGAGGAGGAGAGGGAATCACTGGCAGGGGATTTCACATTAGAAGAAGTCATCCAAGCAATCAAGGAACTAAAGCCATCAAAGGCTCTGGGGCCGGGTGGTTTCTCAAATATATATTATAAAAAGTTTGTTGACCTTCTAGCCCCACAATGACTCTGTATGTATAAGACAATATTAGACGGGCCTCCTTCTCAGAACAAATGCTCCAGGCGTCAATATCCGTGATCCATAAGAAGGGTAAAGACCCGCCTAATTGCAAGAGCTACCGACCAATCTTCCTCATTAATTCGGACATCAAAATATTGTCAAAATTATTACCTAATTGAATAGGCAGGATTCTGCCCAGATTGGTTCACCCGGATCAGGTAGGCTTCATAGCAGGATGGCAAGCAGCAGATAACACTAGACGCATCATAGACTTAATTGAGTTGGCAAATATTAAACAGATTCCTGCTATGGTCTTACGCCTGGACGCGGAAAAAACGTTAGATAGAATAGATTGGACGTATCTTAACGCCACACTTGGAGCATTTGGATTTGGGAATAGAATTATGCAAGCTATTGCAGCACTATATAATAACCCGGCAGCAAAGGTGGTTCATCAGGGATTCCCGTCAGACCTCTTTAAAATAAGGAGCGGCACAAGGCAGGGATGCCCGCTTTCACCTCTGCTATTCGCTATGTGCATCGAGCCCCTGGCCGCACGAATTCGGAAAAGCCCAGATATTTCAGGGCTCCAATTTAAGGAACAAATGCATAAGATTGCCCTATATGCAGATTAGGTATTCCTGAACTTGTCGAGGCCCCTCACCTCCTTACCCAATCTATTTAGCCTAATTGGTTCCTTTCAGCGAATTTCAGGGTTCAAAATTAATAATGATAAATTAGAGGCAATAAAAATAAGTATCCAAAGGATCAGGAGAAGCTGATATCTATTAACTTCAATTTCAAGTGGCAGCCACATGCTATTAAGTATCTAGGAGTTTTCTTCACTAGAGACTACAAGTCTCTATACCAGGCAAACTATCCCAAATTAATTTGAATCTTACAGGAGGATATAAAAACCTGGCCACATACAATAGCTCCTAGATAGGTAGAATTCATGTAAGATGAATCTTCTTCCACGTATGTTGTATCTGTTCTAGACGCTCCCAGTCCCACTAAGGTCAAAAGACACCCTCTCACTGCAATCCCTAATTACTACATTCATTTGGAACTTTAAAAAAACAAGAATCAAGAGGAGGGTTATCAAAAGACCTACTTTAGCGGGAGGCCTACCTTGCTTGATATCGTATTACTGTATAAGGCGGCGTAACTATGCCAAAGCCGTGCCCAGCTGGAAAAGATGGGTCGAATTGGAAAAGGATATATGCGCTCCTTTTGACATAGTCAATTTAATCTGGTCAAAAAAGTCACTATTTAAATCCATCAATGTGCCACTTTCCTCGATGACCAACTCGGTGGAGGTCTGGGAAACCACAAAATTCAAGTGTGGATTAAGGGGGGTGCTGATGACACCCATATTCGACAATATTGATGTTGCTCCCGGTCTGAAAGGTAAAGATTTTGCAATTTGGAAGCAAAAAGGAATTTTAAGGCTTTGGGATTTGGAGGCGAGGAAAAATATAAAAACTTTTGAGCAAATCAGATCTGAAAAGGAAATTCCCCACTCCGAATTCTCTAGATACCTCAAGATCAGAGCTTTCTACTCCAAATTATCACTATTCCCCCCATTAATACATTTTGAAAAACTCTGTTTAATCAAGACAGATACATGTGGACTAACATCTCAAATGTATAAGGAAGTGATCTGTTCAGGCCGAGGGTATACTCAGAGACCGTCTTTCATATTTCAATGGGAGACGGGCTTAGGAAAGATATTAGAAGATAAGGAGTGGGATGAAATATTTCTGGCGACCGCACAAAGTTAAATTTGTACCCCGCTGAAGGAGAATGCATATAAAGTGATGTTGAGGTGGCACCTCACCCCATTACTGTCAAAATCTGTGAAAGGCTACTCCCCATTGTGTCCTAAACAATGCGGAGAGGAAGAAGACCTGTTACACATGCTGTGGTCTTGCTCTCGAATATCACCCACTTGTGTGAAAATTCAGGATTGGTTACAGAGGATATTGGACCTCGAAATCCCACTGGACCCCTGGCTGTTCCTTTTCAACAGACCAGCACACGAGTAGTCCAGAGATGAAAATAAACTAATCGCTCACATTGCGACAGCAACGAGGTGTGAGATCGCAGCATTGTGGAAACAGAAGGATTCTTCATAGTTACCTAAAATCAGGAATAAAATTTGAATAGTCTGTCAGATGGAGAAGCTCATAAGCCTAGTAAATGATACAGGCACTAAATTCCAAAAAGTTTGGCTACCATGGTTAGCACCTTCGGACATCCCAGGGGTGAACATGGCCACAATTTTGCTATAATAGTATGAGGTGCATTCTTGTCCGGCGGGGATTGGGGACCAGTAACTGGACTTTAGCGCTGTCTGTGCCGGGGTCCATCCTTCGTGGGGGCGCTCGTGGAACCGCATAGAGAAGAGATAGCGAGAGGTTATGGTACAAACTATACAAATACAAGGCGGAAGCGGAGAATACCCCCCCCCTTCTCACGCCCCCTCCTTCCCCTAGGTTGTGTTTCTCTTCTCTTTATTTTTCCTTTATATCATACCTTTAAGTTCTGTTTTTTAGTTTGTTAGTTTGAACAGTATGGACACTATGTACTTGCCTAATAGATGCTGTTCAGAGCAATGTTCATGATGTGTAAACTGAAAATAAAAAAAGTGTCTGTGTGCCGAGCACGCACATTTTAAGTGAAAATTCTTTGTCTTTTGTCACTGTTTTGTCACAAATTGTATTTGTAAGTATTATGTTTTTAATTAAAAATCAAAACACAATTTCAGTTCCAAAACGCAAAGAAGTTTGAATTAGAATGGGTGTTTTAGCTATTTGCACTTCTATATTTATAGTAACTGTGAATTCCTTTTGTTTCAGTGGGTGTGTGTGTCAGTCAGTCAGTGTGTGTGTTTGTGTGTGTGTGTGTGTGTGTGTGTGTGTGTGTCAGTCAGTCAATCAGTGTGTGTCCCAGTCAGTATGTGTGTGAGTCAGTGTGTGTGTGTCAGTTAGTCAGTGTTTGTGTGTGTCAGTCAGTCAGTGTGCCAGTCACTATGTGTGTATGAGTCAGTGTGTGTGTGTGTGTGTGTCAGTTAGTCAGTGTGTTTGTGTGTGTGTGTGTGTGTGTATGAGTCAGTTTGTGTGTGTCAGTCAGTATGTGTGTGTGTGTTTCAGTTAGTGTGTGTGTGTCAGTCAGTCAGTCAGTCAGTCAGTGTGTGTGTCAGTCAGTCAGGCAATCAGTGTGTGTGTCTCTCTGTGTGGGGTGTATGTGTGCGTGTATGCTATTCTCTGTGTCTTGCTGCTGGTGCCTTCTGCCAGCTCCCCCTCTCTCCTCCCCCCCTACCCCCCTTGGCAGAGGAGTCTGAGCTGTCGCTGCCGGCAGAGGTACAGACACACAGGGAGGGGGGGGGGGAATGTCTTAGCTGTCTCTGTCTGAGTCCCCCAGTACGGGGAGGGGGTGTTCAGCAGAGTGTGTGTGTGTTTCTCCTCTATCCCCCCACCCCCCATGCGCTGCCTTCCCTTCCTCCTCTCCGGTTGCTGCTGGTATTGAAAGCTGATGTTGCTGACGGCCTCTTCTGCCAGCAGTGATGTCACTTCCATCACCAGTTACTTCCGTCTCCATTAACTCCATTCACTGCCATGCAATTTTCTTCATGTGGTAGGTGCCGCTAAAGAAGTTTCACTTCACTTCAGGTGGCTTAAACTTTTCTGCCCAACAATTTAAAATGTAAGAAACCCTTTTTTACATTTATCGCAAATGTGAGCAGAAAATGAAGCAATGCGTCAAAACAAACTTCTATTCATACTTTATTTATGTTGATACATCTCCCCCATAATCTCTGGCCTACCAAGGCCCTGGACCATCCCACATTGAAGCTTTACTCCAATTTCTCATCTCTGGATTTCCCCAAGGATTTCACAGAAGTATTTTGTCTCGCCTCTTCCAGCTAGTATCCCAACCTCTTCTCCACTATGCATAAACCAGAATCGTTGATCCACTCCGCAGAGAGCGATGTAAAGTAATTATTATCAGCCCCTTCACCTCCCTGCTTTTCCTGTCTTGGAATCAGCCCAATCAGCATTATTGCCAGGACAGTCTCCCATAAGAAAAGGCTGATCATCGTCCTTTCGTCGTCTCATTCCAAGCATCAATTTACTTAATCCATCAATGGAGTCCGGTTAGATGACACCACTCAATCACTCAATCACTACAACATTCACTCAGCAGATGTTCCTAGTTATCCAAGTAGACATTGCTAACGCCTTCAAACTTCTACCTGGACAAACTTCACCGCTTTCATAATCTGGTTAAATCTTTTCCTTAAATCTTTTTATTGAAATTTCAAATAATCTGTAAATTAATCTTTCACAGTACTAACAGTGCAGCTAATGCCCTTACGTTTTTTCAGTCATAGGGGTTCTTCTGTCTTCATCTTTCAGTTAATCTAAATCCTATTTTGTATCCAGCCTTCATCGATCTAATTATATATTGAATTTCTGTACTACTAAAGCTCATCAACTCATTTGGTATGCTCTCGCTCCTAAAGCCACGAAAATATAATCGTCAGCCAGGACATAATTCAGAAACCTGGTATCCCTCTTCCCACCAGTATCACATCTGTATTCTAGAGAAGTTATTTTTTGCCTTTTGCTATCTACAGGTGCATGTCATTTATATTATCTCACAGCATCATCAAGTTCTATCACTTGGGTATCACCTCACGGTCACTTATCCTAACTAACCTTCCATGTCAGATTCATCCATCAAACTGCTCCTGAGGCTGTATCAAACCTGGGTGATCATTCCATATTGCCTTCAGATCATGAGCCCATGCTGTATTTTTGCTAACTTCACAATTGTTAGAATACGTTTCACTTATTTATTGTTCATAAAGATTCCAATACATCAGAAGATTGTTGTTCAGCAGACAAAGTTATGGTTTATTCTTACAGTGTTACATACAGATGGAAATTCAATCAATGATGATAATGTGTGCTCAGATCGTAATGATGGAGAAACCTTTGTCTCACATTGCAGTTTAGATGTTTCATGCAGAGTGAGGTCTTGGGAAGAGAGGTCTTGGAGAGAGAGTTGATCAGAGTACAACTGTATTTATTGATCACTAACTCTGCCCCCTTCTCCTCAGGGGTTCCTAACAAAGAACTTTTCATGTTAGGATTCAGACTAGGCCTTGAAATATGATAGCTAAGCCAACCTCCAACATCTGTTATGCATTAACTCTTAACTGCAACTCAACTCTTTTGGCTACATATGAATTCTAAATCTTACAACATATTCTCATTCAATTGTCTTGATATAAATTCTCATTCACACATTTTAATATAATACACAGATTTCTAACAACAATGTTCTAGCAGCCCACCTATTTGGGCCAATAACCAACATAATCATTAGAGCAGCAATCCACCTGACCTGCTATGGATTAATTCAACCCCAAAAATTAATAACTCTACAAGGTCAGTCTCCTAGCCTCCTAGTCAGATCTGATTATGTAAAAGGATTCTACCAGTTTGGTCCTGACCAATGGTCTATCAAAGGCATCTTCATTCCTATTACCCTCACAATAACTATGGTGTCCAGTGAAATCTTTGACCTGTTGATAATGAATTTTGCTCAATGAACTGGACAGTCCGCTTCTTCCCATTAATCATCAACCTCTGATGGACAAGTATATTATTTCTCTGTATGCAAGCGTCTCCTCCATCTCATTCAAAATCTTTTTCTTTCCTTTCCTTTTTTGGGGCCCTCTTTTCAGACCCAACTCGTTTATCACCAGGTCAAAAAAATCTTCATATTATCCAAGCCGTTGATTGTGGGGGTGGCTGTAGGGCCCTCCCACCATTACTTTAAATAATGTCCTCCCACTGTCTTCAGTCCTTTCAACATTTCAGTAACGACAACCCTCCGTCCACCATATTAAAATTCTATTCTTACTAGGGTGGACCCTCTTTTTGTCTAACCAATTTATCGCCAGGCCAAACCCTCTTCATATACTGCAGTCCTCCATCTTTAGAGAGCACACACAAATAGAAAGATATATTTTCCCAGTAACTCTACTTCACTAGTAAGGTTTCAGGACTTCTTATCCAAGTAACCATAAACACCAAGTAACCATAACCATAAACACATTGTGCATACCAGAATCCTTGTGAGATTCATACAGCATTTATATACACAAAACATTTTCCATGCTTTCAGCGAGAACTAGATATGACCCAAGTCACAAAATTCTCTTCAATTTTGTGTTCCAACACACATACCAATGTGTTTTCCATGCTTTCAGCTAGAATACAGAAATTACCCAATTTACAAAAATCATGTTTATTGTGTGTTAAAACAGAGTGTACAGTATGTAACTATAAAACACCTGCCAATACATCCTGATTGTTAAGTTATACAGGTGTATTTACTATGGTGTACAACAAAAGACAAAAATACCCAATGCTACATCCAATGGGACAAAATACAAAATATACTTCAATGTTAGTATTCTCATGAATAAGGGTCATTTAGTTAAACCCTTTGGCCAAAGTGTTATAAGCCTGCAGCCACGTCACGGCATGGCCAGTATGCAGGTCCTAACACTACCTGTGAAAATTCTCATTTAATTGTGTATTTTCTATGGTGTTCTGTGAACAATCGCGTGTTGAATGCTGTTCTTCTGCTTTGTCACTTCTACATTTCAAAAAGGAAAGACGAGTACAAAAATGGTTTCTTAAAGGTTCCTATAAGCGTAACAAAATATTAATATCAATTACTCGATTATATGAATTGAAATAGCTTTGAACCATCTCAATTTCAATTAATCATGGTACATTGTTTTTATCTATAATTGTATTAATCATTCGGCTTCTCTCCCATAGTGACAGTTTCTCTGCAACCCCGAAAACCCCAGATGGTGGACATACCTCCCAGGATGTGAAATCTGAAACCTCATCCAATCCCAGCTCCCCGGAGATATGCCCCAACAAAGAGAGGTAATAATTCAGAGACCATCTCCTAGTTTGATTTTGTTGTAGCCCTGAAATAAATCAGATTTAATTAATAATAATAATTATATATATATATATATATATATATATATTCTAGACTGATTTTAAGAATAAACTTTAAATAAGTTCTACATTTGCCACCACTTACTAATATCATATTAAATGAATTTGTTCCCAAATCGTGGTGACACTGTACACATACAGGAGATTCATATAGAGTTGGCAGGCATGAAACCCCGGAATGGGACATTTGGTCACGGCCATCACGCCACAACCAACTCCCCGCCGGCGTTTAGCCGCAGGGTTACCATCCACCGCAGCTGCTCTGCCAGCCACTTTGACGAGAAGGTAAGTTTTAGGGTAGGGGGTTAGTTTTTAGTTTTAGGGTAAGGGGTTAGTTTTAGGGTAGAGGGTTAACAGTAGAGGTTTAAGTGGTTAGGGTAAGGGGTTAACTGTAGGGCGTTTAGTGGTTAGGGAAGGGGGTTAACTTTAGGGCGTTTTAGCGGTTAGGATAGGGCGTTAATTTAAGGGGTTTTAGTGGTTATGTTAAGGGCTTAGTGTAAAGTGCTTTAGGGTAAGGAATTAAGGATTTTAGGGTAGCGGGTAGCATTAGTATTAGGGGTTAACATTAGGGGGTTTTAGGGTAAGGTTAGTCTTACTGCGAAGTGGCTGGCGGCTGAGTGTCAGCGGCGGCGGGGTGAGTCCCGATCAAGCGCCGGCGATCATTTGGTCATGGCAAAACAGCCGAAACCAAATGTCCTAGACTGTGAATCCCTGCCCCTAGTATCTTCCAATCTAATTTTGGTTATTGAGGCTCTGGGAGATAAAATGATTTGGCCAATCCTACATGGAGTTTGACTTTGAGTTGGGTTCTCAAACTTGATAGACAGTGATTACCGTTATACCCTACTTTAGTCCTGGTACACAAATAAGTTACAGGAGTAAAAAAAAAGTGACAAAACAGTAATGAGAAAGCATACTTATAAGCACATTCACATGTCTTACACAGGTCTACAAACCTGCTTCACCGAACAATCACACAGCATTCAGTGCAGCCAGGGATTCTGGGTAATGGCATGCAAATAAGCACTCAGTGTGTCACTTTAACGTGGATCACTTTAAGCTTATGTCTGTTTTATAAGACAGCTTTTAAAGCTAAGCACAGGTCAAAGAAAAGCATAGTCAGCACACCTACTCACAGACAAATGTTTTGACCTTTTAGGTGGAGGGAATTTGATACTTTTTACTCACCATAACTTTTTTGTGTACCTGATATGTGGCCGAGACTAGCTTCAAAATGCAAGGCCACCAACCATCCTTAGGCGTATGACACCTTAGATTATGTGTACCGTACATTTGTAAAAATTTGACCACCTTGGTAATGAAAGTGTAATGGTGATACTCCATACAAAAATGAAATAACAATCATTAATATTGAAATTAAGGTTTCCTGTGTGTATATTACATAGGGTACACAGAAAGTGTCTATGCCCACAATACACCTGCAGTAAATATTATTCATCACATCATACTACAGTAACATTATATTTATTGTTTAAGCAATGACTTTCCATAATAAAGGTTTTAGAGGTGTAGGTGTCATGACAACATAAGCAGGTATAGTGTATGTCACTGACTAAATATTGCACAGACATCATTTCCTGTTGCTTGTAGGCTTTAGAATATCTGTGAACATTAGTAGTCCATATTGTTTAGCCAGACCTGACTTAATGAATCAGATGTACTAGACAGATCAATTCCAGGTAATAGGGCGATTTTCATATAAAATGTTGACCACACAGAAACATCCACATTTGCAGGCAAACCATGTCAGTATACAGTATTCTACCCACAAACCGCCCCATTTGTGTAATTTGTTTTTAGTAACTTCCGTAGAACACTAACTGCTTAATATATACAATGTACTGATGCAGCGGCCGTTATTCGAACCCTTCACGCGTCATGTACATCGGAATCCCGATTTGAAACCGCGGGATGAATTCCAGCCTCCCCGCACTAAGATGCAAGCGCGGCGAGTGCAAAAAAACGAATTTTAGTGTTCTGGCTATTAAAAACATGAAATTGACACAGTAGCACAGTAGCACAGTACTGTACACATTACAATTCATCCATTTTATTGCAAACAAAGTAACAGAATCCATGAAATTCAAACAAAACATCCGCGATAAGTGCGGGTGCCTGGGGCGATTGGCCGCGTTCATGCTGCGTGGGGAACAGCAGAGAACTCAAAATCGGCGCTGTGATGTGTTCGAATAACGGCCGCTACATCAGTATGCGTACTGCCTGCCCTTTACTAACTTCACTCTTAACCCTTACTAACTTAATGTTCAGATGCTAGTTTTAATAAAGAGCAACTCAACTCAAACAGGCAGCCCGTTGGAACTAGGAGCTCTCCCAAATTATTATTTGCAAGTAACACCGTGACATGATCCAATGATCTGACTCCATTAAGATCTACAAATGTACACTGATGTGTCAGTTTCAACGAAATATTGAAATTGTGATGTGCTGTGTATCCCAGGCCTTTTATCAAGCTGAAGGAGAATGGACGATCGAATATCTCCCGTTCTTCATCCAGTACAAGCAGCTTTAGCAGCACAGCTGGCGAAAGTGAGACCATGGAAGAATACGAGAGTGGGGTATGCGTAATCACTCCATTGTTCCAAGACAGTGCAAAAAACGAGAGCAATTATGATAGGATGGCACCAATTTAGAAAATACAATAAAAATTACAAAAAAAAGCATATTGTAGACCTAACACATACTGTAGTTATGCTGTACAAAGTGATCTTGATGAGAATCCTTTAGTCATTAGATTTCAGTGTTCTCTGCCAAAAACATGGGAAGATAACGAAAGTCAGTGATGTCAAGATATCGATTTTGGAGGCCACAATTAAGACATATTGTTAGAATATCCCTGCATAAGACTAATTTCTATATTTGATTACTAATATTGTTAATTGCACACAGATATAGCCGTCATACCATCTTTGGAGCAGCAGTGGAAAAAAGCTATTTCCTGCGGCTCCAGGGGAGATGGAGCTGAGGACTGCAAACATTTTTTGACTCCTGCAGTTATTGTTGTCAAAATTGATTGATAATAAGTGTCTCAATTTGCCAGGGTCTAATTTATGAATCTTTCTCGAATATTTCTGCTGGAATGGCCAGAAAAGTCTTAACTGACCATGTGGCACCAGACAATAGATGCCCTATTTCTCGCGCATTTATTAGAGTGCTAAGTGATAGATACGTACAAAACCTGGACTGTAAGTGAGGTTTCCACATTTGAATCAAGGGGTAGGATGATGTGATCCCCAACATCTGAGAGTAGTAGTAGTACAGAGTAATAGTGGGTACCAAGTACACCTTTTTCTAACAGTAATCACTTTTCATCTGGCAAAAAGAGCGGATGGGCGACTTACCCTCAATTTGTTTTATCTCTTCCCTCTTACTCTACCTCTATATATCTACAGTTACTGTTGGTTGGTTACTAAAACTCTGTCAAAAGAACAAAAAAACAAGCTATTGTATCGCCAAATTTAGAAATTTGTTATGCCAATGAACTTGGTTTGGGTCATTACTGTACCTACAAATTCTGGAGAGTTCTGATAAATTAGGAAGAGTTGGCAGCCCTACCTAGAAGAGGCCCTTTAAGACTGGAATTTGACTTCAATTATGTGAGATCATAGAGACTTTAGTGCGTCCCTGAAATACTTCCAAGTGCTCCCCTGCCACTGAAGGGGTTAAGATGGTCTTATGTGGAGTTTTACAAAGTATATAAAATGTAATGATACATTTAAAATATAATAATTTAAGTAAAAAAACAGCATTGGAAATAATAATTATATTGTTTTACATTTATATGTTTGAAGTCTCCAGCCATAGCCTCTCCAAGTAGTTTAGATTTAGAGGACTGCCATGATTTGGACAATTATAGTTACTTTGAGCACTATTAAGCAATAATAAGTTCAGGAAAAGTGTTCCATCTCTGATGCTAAGGGTTTTCCTACTGCTAAGAATGGCAGTATGATGCCCACACGCTCCTATAGCTTTCCGACTGAAGATATCTTCCAAACAACGTGGAAAGATTAAATTAGCGATCCCCCATTCTTTGAAATGTTTTTCCTTCTTATAATCGGAACCAGGGCATTTTCTGGAGCTGAATTGTCCTATGTTTAATTCCCGGTTCCTGAAAAATATACCTGTCTATTTGCAGATAAAGTGAAAGTAAAAATTGAGAGGGTTATCCAATAGGAAGCCGCCATGTCATCCACTGATGATGTTGCAGCTCCCTATTCGCATGTGTGAGTGAGGCTGACCCGGCAGCCATTTTTTATTTCCTAAAAGGGAAGAATAATACCAGCAAATTTAATGGTAAGTTTCCCAGAAGCAATAGATACCCGCAGCTGACAAGAAGAATAGCTCCATTCACAGATCAGGAGGAGAACCCGGTTCCGATTATGATTTTTTTTTTATTTGGTAGGGGTGATTACTGCTTTATTAGCCAGGTGTAGGAAACCAAGCATAACCTGAAAATAACAAAACCCTGTCTCAGTTGTCATCATTTTCTTTTATTATAACTAACATTTCATCTTTTATCTTTCAAAGCTTTACGTTCCAAAATGAGACCCATCGTTCATTGGGACAGAAAGTAGTAAAGTCTTCATTACACTTAGTATAGTAAGTATAGTATAGCAATGTCTATGGGAAATGTGCAGATGTAGCCCATGTTATTGCAACATGTAGTGCGCTCTAGCGGGTGATATGGTGCGATAGTCCCGCCCCCTTCTCGCACGTGTCTTATTCGAAACACAGTCTGTTTCTCCCGCTGGCGTGTTGTGTATGTCACGCTTCAGTGTGCCATGGGTTGCAATTACATTGGCTACATCTGTAGGCACATATTGCCAGGCCCCAGCTGTATAAACATTACCAGTGGGAAGTTCTTCTTCGGCAGAGCAATGCACTGCATTCTAG
Source organism: Ascaphus truei (assembly GCF_040206685.1). Classification (NCBI taxonomy): domain Eukaryota; kingdom Metazoa; phylum Chordata; class Amphibia; order Anura; family Ascaphidae; genus Ascaphus; species Ascaphus truei. The sequence continues at coordinate 79,978,076 of NC_134485.1, forward strand.
ATAACCTATTCTGCCAATAGCCATGTGAGCCTGTCTGATTATCACATGATAGGCCAGTATATATTTACCGTTTCAAAATCGTTAGGCTATTGTGGTGTTGGGACTTGCATTGCAGTCTTGTTTAGAAGATAAGTGGTTCCTATGCTGTACTTTCTAAATCAGTTGAATTTTGAATACAGTAATATTTAATAACAGCTGTACATGTGCTTTCTACAGGGTAGCCAACCTCTGGTCGCATCACCCTTCAAACAGGAAGTGTTTGTCTACAGCCCGTCGCCTAGCAATGAAAACCACACTGCCACTACACCTGTAATCATGAGCAGGAGCCCCACAGGTGCTTCCCATATTAAGTCATAAAGTTGGACAGCTCTAAATCTAGAGATAAGTTAGTTGGAGAGACTAATTAGTATTTATTGTACTATTTTTATTTAATGTTGTTATGGGCAGTACTGTACAATGTAATGGAACTGGGCACAACAAAATACTATCCACAAAACCCTAGAACCGAATTGCTCCACATACTTACTTAGGAAAATAGCATGGGATAAGTTTTAAAACCATGATCTCCTACTCATAGTAGTTTAGTGTCTTGGCTGCAGAACATGGGCAATATTATTTTTATTAGTCGGTTATCTAAACATTCTTGTGACACCAACAAGGAATCTAGGCTATGTATGATCCCTGAAAGGGGCTTTAATGAAACCCCATACTTAATTCAGAGGTCTTTAACACTGAAAGAGTTAAGCACGGTGGATCTCTCTACCATAACATATATACTGTAGATCTTAGAGAAGGTCAGGATCAGATAGACAAGCTAGACACAGGACTTCAAAGAGAGGCTTGATCAGGATTAATTTTACTCTGTACCAACGTCCTCACACAGCATGTCAGAGGTTTATATCTGGCAGAGGTTTTTTGCTACAGAATATAGGGGGAAAATGTAAGACCCTAGATGCAGAATTAAGATGTGTGTTCTTCCTAGCTCCTCTTATTGCTTCCAATAACAAATGTGCAAATTGCAGGCTGACATATACAAATCATTACATAACTTAATACATTGATGCTGAGAGACATATTGAAAATGCCTCTTCTGAAATAAGTTTTATAGCAACTCTAATCCAGATAGCCCAGTAGCCACAGAGTTTTGAAAGATAGGCATACTAACTGGTAGATTATAGCATGTAGTTATTCAGTTAGGTGCATTAAGGCAGCGTCCTCCTGCTTGGCACTTACCTAAACTGTGATTTCTGTTGGACTTGCAACCAGGAGCTTCTACTACTGGAGACATTCACTTCTGTTGTCCCACTACTTTAAAATGTTCACCAAAAAGAAGCTGCCAACAAGTAATTCACAGTTACTGTTTGTCTTACACGCAGGAAGATGCCAGGCGGCCATCTTGTGTATGTGAAATACCCTAATTTCTCAAACAATGTATGTCCTCTAATTCTGCCTCTTTTAGTGGGAATGTTTATTTAAGCAATAAAGAGCCATCAAAGAGGATTTAATGTGCAATTTGCCTGTTAGAAAGCATAGGTTTGTTATAAATGTGTTAGTTGTTAAATCGGAAAAGCATAAAATACCAATTGTCCATCTGCTTTTTCTTTTCACAGATATAAAGAGTAGGAACTCCCCGAGATCTAACCTCAAGTTTCGTTTTGATAAACTTAACCAGTCAACTTCTGGCTCAAGTACAGTAAGTAAAGATCGTGACAGATGACAAATCCGTCCATTTGAAGCAATAAATGTTATGTTCTTCTCAACTATATAGGTGTTAATGGTCCCTCAACTCTAGGTGGATTATGGTACATTATATAGACAATGTTTGCTGTAGAGCTGCAATGCTAATCAGATCCCTGATATAAAATAGGACCAGCATGTATTGTGGTCGTAAATTAATTCCAGCTTCCATTTACAAACTTAGTGCCTAGTGCTGGAACTTCGTTATTATACTTAAATTACATCAATTTATAATTTTCTGTGAATTGAGATAAAGTAACAAACCCATTGTCTCATAAGCATGTGTTTCGTATGTTGACCTCTGATGATTACCCACCACCCCTCCTTTATATTGCCATTTGAAATGTAAGGACTATGAAGGTAAACCCTTATTGGTTGTGCCAATTACTGTATTCCATTCTCAACGGCCACATTTCAAGTGCATGTTGAAGTAAACTGGGTTTAAACGGGTGGAGAACAAAGAGTCCCAGCATCAACTTTCAACACTTGATGAGCCACTCTGCAAGTGTGGGGACTTTTTTTTTTTTTTACTTAGTGACAATTTATTGCAGTGAAAGAAATCTGTCCTGCGCTCAGGCAGCTTGGTAGAAGCACACTAGGAGTCAGTGTGTGTCACATAGAGTGGAGCTGGAGAGTATGCATGGGCCAAAGTAAAGTCAAAGCCGGGAAGGACAAAACCTTACCTACAGTATGTAGGCTCATAAACCTGGTCCTGCTCTCCTCTGATCTCCAATGTCTGGGCGTGCAGCCTTCTTAAGAATTGGCATAGAAAGAAAGGAATCCGGTGCTACAGCATGTAACAAACTCCAGGGCACTTCCGGGTTAGAACAAAAACTTTATTGGACCTCACGAACACACAGCTACACCACAGTCTCCCCCTCAACGTGTTTCATGCTAGAATCTGCGCTTCGTCTTGGAGACTCCGGATTCCTTTCTTCCTAGTGACAATTTATTGATTACTGAAGCACCATAACTTTTCTAAGCCTCTGGATATCCTTCAGTGTTAAACTACCATCTCAAGCCCACACACACACACACACTAACACACACACACACACACACACACACTAACACACACACACACACACACACACACACACACACACACACACACACACACACACACACACACACACACACACACACACACACACACACACACACACACACACACTCATCTACTCTTTCACTTAAACTCCTAAGGTTCTGCAATATCTGTTAATTGACAACTATTATTATTATTATTATTATCTTGGTATGGTGACAATATATTCTGCAGAAAAGTACAATGTGGTAAGGAGGACAATAACATTGAATAATAAAAAAAAATGCATACAGTATGATGACAAAAAAATGCAAACTGAAACAATAGCAAGCAGGTTCCTGCGGCTGCCCTGAGGGAATTTACAAAATAAAAAGATGGGGAGTGGAGACACAAGGAATAGTGTGTCTGTGTGTGTGTGTGTTGTGGGGGTGCGTAGAGGAGTGGGAGATGGGGAGTTGCTCAACATGTGTTTAGATTTAAATTTCTGGATACTGAGTATGCATTTCTACAATGGAAGTAAAAACGAAAGATGCCAGGAAAGTGTGTTTTTAGGGAACTTTAAAATGTATGTACTGTATAGTAGGGAAGAGTCTGATCGTACATGGTAGAGAATTCCCCTAAAAAGCTTTCCTCCTTTCCTTCAAGCCTCTCCACTCCTGTTACTCCATACACATCAGCTTTGATTTCTACCTTCAGCTTTAATTTCTTGCTATGCCTTGTTCATAGCCTCTTTTCTACTCATACCTGTCTCCTCCTTTACACCGCTTTCACATGCACTGCCCTCTCTCTTACCTTTAACCCTTTTGCCTCACTGCCCCTTACCTATGTAACTTCTTCACACACTGCAAACAACAAGAACCGTCTCTCCTCACCTTTATGTTAAACATAAATGTATACCTGAAGCATTTCAATAGCCTGGACTTATGGCTACTGCCCCACACCTACAGTTCCACTTGACAACCGCTGTGGTCAAGCTCTGCCATCTACTGCACTTACTCTTTCAACAGGTTTCTCTGTAAATCTCCTAATGCAACATACCAGTTAGATTGCCTAGATTCGCTCTTCATGGCAGGGATTTTCTTTCATATTGTCTGATTTTATGTTAGATGCACTTGTATTATAATTTCCTGTAATGCTGTAAATACCAGGATTGGTATACCTGTTGTCTCCCTACTGCAAAAAGAGCTGGGTTGGCCCCTTGCAAGGCTTTTTATGGACACACGACTCTCAACAATATACAGTTCACTCCTTCACAGGCTAGCTACATGTGAGCGTTATAACAACATGTTTTGATATTATTGTGTTTGTTTTTTTATCCTGTGGGTTTCTATATGTGTTTATAAATAATTTTATTCACCAATTCCTGGAACGTGCACTCTTTTATTTTTGTTTTTATGTATTTTTGTAGGATGTGGTTCATCCTTTAAGGAACCGCCATTATTTCCAGATTCTTCTTCATATTTTTTGTTAATATTAGTCCATGTTTCTGGGCATTTACATTTATTATACATTTAGTCCTGGTCTGGAACTACAACTTTGCCCTATCCTCCTCTCTTGATCTACATGCCCCGCATTCTTTCTGCCGTTCTCGCCCTTATAACCCCAGACCCTGGCTAAATTGCCACATGCGCATGCTGCGTTCCTGCACTCATTCCTCTGAACACCACTGGAGGAAATCTCACACTCAAACAAACTTCCTTCAGTACAAATTTATGCTATCCTGTTTCAAATTTGCCCTCTCTCAGGCTAAACAAACCTACTTTTCTTCTCTAATAAACACACACAAGTATAGCCCATGTAGAGTCTTCTCTGTCTTTTACTCCCTACTCAGACCACCTTCTGCTGCCTGTTCTTCTTCCTCCATCTAACCTCAGGACTTTGCTGACTATTTCAAGGAAAAGGTGGAATCCGTACGTCAGGATATCCCCTTTGTATCCTCATCCATTCCTACACCTATTCCTACTGTAACTCTCCTCCTGCCTTCCTGGACTCTTTTTCCGCTGACTCGGAGTCATTGCTGATCTCCTCTTCTCCCTCTACCACTTGCTCTCTTGACCCCATTCCCTCCCATCTCCTAAAACCTCTTGCTCCTACTATAATAACTACGCTCACACACATTTTTAACTCCTCCCTCTACTCTGGTACCTTTCCCTCCTCCTTCAAACATACAACAGTCGTACCATTACTCAAAAACAGCAAGCTTGACCCTACCTGTCTTTCTAACTATCGGCATGTCTCTTTTGCCTCTAAACTCCGTGAACGTCTTGCTCCATTTTCTCTACACCTATTCTCTCCTAGACCCTCTACAATCTGGCTTCCGCACTGTTCACCCCACTGAAACAGCCCTCGCTAAAATAACTACAGTAATGTCCTCTATGCTGCTAAAGACAGAGGTTATTACACTCTGTTTATATTACTCGACCTCTCTGCAGCGTTTGATACTGTGGACCACCCTCTTCTCCTTCAAATTCTCCATACTTTTGGTATTCATAACAAAGCTCTATCCTGGATCTCCTCTTACAGTACCTCTCCCATCATACTTTCAGTGTCTCTTTTGCTAACACTTCCTCCTTCTCTATCAATCTCTCTGTGGGGTACCCCAGGGCCCTGTCCTGGGACCTCTCCTCTTTTCTCTTTACACACTCTCTCTAGGTGACCTAATCACATCTCTTGGGTGCAAATATCACCTCTATGCTGATGACACTCAAATTTACTTTTCAACCCCTGATCTTACACCTGCTGCATAGACCAAAGTTTCTCAATGTCTCTCTGCTATATCATCCTGGATGGCCATCCGCCGACTGAAACTTAACATGGCAAAAACAGGGCTCCTCATATTTCATCCAAAACCTGGCCCTTCTACCTCCTTCCACCTTACTGTTGGAAGTACTGTCATACACCGAGTAGCACAAGCGCGCTGCCTAAGGGTCACACGCGACTCCTCTCACATTTTCCTCTCACATTCAAAACGTATCTAAAACCTGTCACTTTTTCTCCACAATATTACAGATACGCCTTTTCCTCTGTTGCTCGACTGCTAAAACTCTGACACGGACCCTCATTCTCTCCCTTGTCGATTACTGTAACCTCCTGCTGTCCGACCTTCCTGCCTCTCACCTGTCTCCCCTACAATCTATCGTAAACACTGCTGCCAGAATCACTCTACTCTTTCCTAAATCTGTCTCAGTGTCTCCCCTGCTGAAATCACTCTGCTGGCTCCCTATCAAATCCTGCATCACACACTCAATTCTCCTCCTCACTTTTAAAGCTTTACACTCTTCTTCCCCTCCTTACATCTCAACCCTAATTTCTCGCTATACACCACCCCGACTCTTGCGTTCCGCTCATGGATGTTTTCTTTCTACTCCCTTTGCATCTAAAGCCCTCACCCGCCTTAAACCTTTCTCACTGATTGCCTCACATCTGTGGAATGCCCTTCCCCTCAATATCCGACTAGCACCCTCTCTATCCACCTTTAAGACCCACCTTAAAAAAACACCTGCTTAATGAAGCATACGAGTAGTTCCATGGCTGAAACTATAAACCTCATACATAAATCTTGTCCCCTTGCAGATGCACTTACCAGAATGCCCTCCTCCTGTCTCTGTACGTTCTTCCTACCTATCAATTAGATTGTAAGCTCTTCGGAGCAGGGACTCCTTTTCCTAAATGTTACTTTTATGTCTGAAGCACTTATTCCCATGATCTGTTATTTGTATTATTTGCTATTTATATGATTGTCATCTGTATTACTACTGTGAAGCGCTATGTACATTAATGGCGCTATATAAATAAAGACATAGATACATACATATTAGTTTATTACACATTTTCAACATTTATTCTTATATCACCTTTTTCACATTGTATTGTTACTTTAATAATAACATATTTGTTTATTATTTTTTCACCTTCATATTCACAGCTGAAAAATAATAGAGGTTTAGAATGGCACTGATTATTAGTTTTTCTGTCATACATACATGTTTGTTCATTCTGTTTTGTTTTTCAGTGAGCTGCTGTTCAGCTATTGGGGATCTCCATTCTTCAAAACTGACCTTCAAAGGTATATTCACTCCACGAATCGCTACTGCCACGCTGCATTAATGGATATGTTTAATTACCAAGCCGTTCCACTCAAATTAAAGAAGGAACTGCCATCTTAGCGCACTCCCTGTGTCCAGTGAGACTTGTCTTGTGAGCGGAGTTCTTATTCTGTTCGATTCAGCAATGGAATTTTATTTTTCGACACTTTGTGGAAGGCAGAACATTTCTACCTGAAGCATCTAACTTGCACGGTCGTTTACTTAACACCTGTTCACCGTGTGCCAGTTTCTATGTGAACATGAAAATTAAGAATGGGCAATGTGCAGCGTTTTCTGTCATTTCTGCATCTCAAAATGATTTTGGACTATAAGAGGTACTTGAAATGTGGTACAGTGATACTGTATATGCTGATTCTACTTCTCCGCCTGATGATCTTCCCGTGGTTAAGACATACAGTATAACTTCATTATCTCTGTCGTACTGTTTGGCATGTAGAAGACTACTGTTCCACTCCAAACATGGCTGCATGTTTGTGTAGTATGTGATTTTATACAATGTTCTGTATATGCACATGAAGATGTATCTGAATGTTCTAGCATTTATTTAATTCAGGGCTAAACAGTGGGTCCAGCTTTAAGAATATTATCTAACAGTAAAGTCCTCGGCTCTTAATAACCTGATCTGGGTGCACTGTAGGATTTGGGTTATAAAAGATAATGCCCAAATTAGGTGCTATCTGATTATAATCCAGCTCTTTCATTGATTTATTACCATTAGACTATGTTTAACATCTTCCTGAATATGTCTCCCTCCTGCCTCTTCTTGAATATGTATAAAAGCCATTCTGGTTTAGCTTAAATCCTTTGATGCTGGAGGTGCTTACAACACATTGAGGAAAGAAGAAAAGAATGTGGCTGATTAACGAGAGTGTAGACAGCTCTGATTATCCTACCTCTATTGTATATTGGTTCCTGACAACATTTATCAATGTGTTTTAAACCTATTCAGTAACAAAAGAAATAACCTAAATTGGAGAAATCAAAGCCTCCTAAAAGAGCAGGCGGCTATGCTCAGCATGTTGTTTTCCTGTTTTTCACGATACAAGTGGCTGAGAAACAAGTTGTTCATTTCCCTTCTAAAATTAAAATGTTACTTTTACTCCTAAAATGACACCTATAATTATAAGTGACCCAATCAGAGCAGTAGAGGCGAACTTCCTCTGCCTTACTTGACGTTGATTAAGTGATCACATTGCCCTAATGCCATGACTGGTGTTAAGCACATTCTAACAGCTGGTGGGTCAGACTAACGTCACCATTAAAGCATTTAACGTTTTGCTTTCACTGGAAATAAAGCTTTTGTTTTTTAGTGGTGATTATGAAAAGTAAAGTGTATGGTACTCACATGTAACCTTCACCCTTACCCTTCGGACTAGAGAAGCAATCAGAACACTGGGAATGGCACTGAGGGAGGTGCACACCCATCTCAACACAATTACTAAAAAAAATTGGTGCACTACTTCATGCGGAAAAAAAACAGCACCATATTCATCAAAGATTAAAATGCTTTTTCTTTAAATACGAATGCTATGCTCTGATACATTTGGTGCTGTTTTATTGCACCAATTTTGACAAAGATTTGATGAAGAGTTCCCACAGTGAAAGGATAGAAAAAGATAAGCTAAATTAAGTGAAACACTTCTAAATTTCATCTTAACATCTTTAGAAACTGACTATAAAAGATAAACTTCAAATATACTTAAATTCACTAATGTGTGAAACCCATTAGCATTCTGTAATAGGCTATTACTTTAATGACAGTTAATGATCATTAGTAGTTTGTATACTTTAGAGAATCTGCCGCTCAGCTCCATAAACATGTCAATGTCCTTGGTTTATTTTGTTCCCAGAGAGACTGCACCTATTTATCCCTAAAGTGCGGAGGAGTAGGCAATACATTATGTTGCATGCCCCCTTGACACAGGAAGGTTAAGGAAATCTGCTGAAAGAAAAATGAGAGGCCTGCACAGAGCCTCCCCTCTTCCATCCTAACATCCACATGTGCTGTATGTGAACACCTTGGCTATTGAGGGAAGCCTCGAACCCGCTGCATGAAAAATGATTAGTGAATCTACAGTGTATCTTATCTCGGATACCACATATATAATAACCCCAGATTATCACTGCTATCATGGTGACATTTAATGTTCCCCAGAACAGTATCTGGGTAATTTCTTATCATCTAAAGCAACAATTCGTTACTGGCCAAAAATTCCCACGAAAGTCAAGGGGAGTTTTAAGCGTATAATGGTCTGAATGGCCTCTTTGGACTATATTGAATGAACCCGTCTGAGTGGAAAGAACGTCACATTTTTCTGTCTCAAATTTCCCACCATATTTGTCATTCTTTAGCGGGACATAAAGAGAATATTTTCGACAGGACAGATAGCCTGATTGTGTTTTTATTTTATTTGTATGCCTCATCCCCTGATATAATATGCATCGTATATACAATGCATTTCAGGTCCAATCGTAGGATATATATATATAATATATATATATATTATTTTTTTATTTTTTTAAGAAAGTTCATATTATGTGGGGCTGTGAAAAAGTTGTAATCTAAGGGAACTCCACCAGGAATTAAATTATTATAATGTAATTGATAACAATATTTTATTTGGACTGTAAGTCAGTGAGATGTACACCTACACAGACACTGTCTGTCCCTGTACCAAAGAGTTTACATTACAATGTATTTGGTGGGTAAGGGAGACAAGGTGACTAGCCCCAGGTCACACAGCATGAGTGAAACATACTGGGATGGGAATCCTATTCAGAGTATTCCGATCCACCATCTTAACCATAACACCACTCCTCGTAGTGATAATAGGTATTCTTAGTGATGAATGATAGTATATTGTATATTATAACATAATACACGCAAAAGAATCCCAGTTTACAATTTATGTTATTACACCCTTACCATAGGTTGGTAAATATGCTTACCAAAGGTTAAAGGAGCTGCCACTTGGTCTCATTTGAAGCTCCCCCACTTCAGAGGCAAATGCTGGGATTACAAAACTGCCTCTCCCTAGAATTGTGTTATTTATGCTGTGTTCAGGTCTTTATAAATTAAAGTTAAAAAAAAGAAAGCATTGCCTTGCATGCAGCCTTGATTACCCTATTTGTACAAAATATTTATAGTTACGATCCACAATTGAAATGAGAAGGGCACAAATATCAATAGTCATGAGTTACAGTAATAGACCAATAAAACATGTCTCTACTTTAAAGTGCATCACGTTGTGTGCAACCGTGCTGTAAAGTTAAGACCGGATGCCTCCTACGTATATGAACCATATGATCCCCCATCTCTGTACTTATCTCTCACTGTGTGCAGTGATGCTTTAAGAACAGTGAAAACACGCACTTTATGCTTTATTTACTGTGTGTCAGCAGAGTGCTGTTAGCACACACTTTCTAACAAGAGACAAAGACGTGGTGACAATTTACATTGCACATACAGTAAGCACACAGCACTTTTAACTCTGTCTATTTCAGTTATGTATTAGGAACAGTGAAGGTGTGCATAGTGCCTACGTGCAATTTATTATGGATTATAACCAGGGGTGCGCAAACTTCCAGCGCTGCTCCCCCCCTGCCTGCTCTCCTACTCGGTCGCACCCCCCTCACCTCCAATGAAGCGTCAAATGACACTGCAGGGTCATGTGACAACACATCTCCATGATAACGGGCATCATTTGACGCCGCGTTGCCATGGAGAAGCGTGGGCTGAAGCCGGTAAATAAATTTACAGAGGCCTCGCGCTCTCAGCCTGGGGCCTCTGAAACCACCGCGCCCCCAAAATAAAGTCTCGCGCCCCCCATTAATTCTCTATGAATAATGAGAAAAAAAAACATATTATCAATTATGTTTTCACTAAGTAAATTATATCTAACTTGGGGAAATGAAACTCATAGAACATACTTCCTAATTATTCATATAGAAAATGACTGTATGTTCTTCCTTTCTACAGCAACACTGCAAAAGATGTGATGCACTTTTTAATGGTCTATTACTGTAATTAACCTCTGTCAATTTTTCGACTCCTCTTATTTGAATGCTGGAAGTTAGCCATGTATATTTTGTACAAATAAAAGATAACCCAGGTTCCATACAAGGGTTTCTTTGTAACTGTTTTGATTTTGTTGTTGTTGAACCCTTCGTGCTGATCGCGTAATCATGTGCATTGTGGATATCTAAGAATTGTCAGTCTGGAGCTTGAATTTGGCTTGTTGTGTGTATGTCTTACCTGTGTAATTTTTCTTTGCAGCTGTGTTGCAAGAAATTTGATTAATTATTTTCATGCAATGTTGGTCACTTTTTTATAGAAAATGTTGTCATGTATATGTTTTCAAACTCGGAGCTACCACCAGGAAGAAATAATACAATTGCTTTTACAATGTGTAGAAGAAATATGACATATGAGGCATCTAGACACTTCGAGAGCTTGTGTGTCATCTGGCATACCTGCTCTCCTGATAAATATACCAGTTGCCGTTTTATAATCCTCCAACATTTTAATGTTCTCCAAGAGATCGGGCAGTGACCCAGATATTGCTGTGTCTCAGATTACAATTAAATAGAGTTTTATGGGGTTCATTATTATTTCAAGCTGATACATCTTGTTGCCATATGTTTTGTTTCAGCTAGAAATATGAAAACGGTATATATATAAAAAGCATGCTGGTATATTAATTTTAGCACTATACAAATACAGCCAATAAACAGAAACAGTTTATAATGTTGGATTATGAAGATCATTTTTAATTATGTGGGTTGAGTGGGGGAAGGGGAGAAATCTATACATCTATTTATATTCTTTTTAGATAGGTGGTGCTTTCTGTAAGTCTCCGGTGACCTATGTCTGTAAATAGTGTACATTTAATTTATTGCTCTGGTCTAGTCCTGTATAGAATGAAATCTAAAGTTCACAAATGTATATTTTGTTGCTTAAATGTGTCTTTGCAAAATTCACAAATAAATGACCTATTTTATGTCCACTGGACTTCTTCATATGTGTATTTGTGTGTGGAGTCTCAGTAATACAAATGGCGGTCTGAATTATAGCAATCTTGTGTACATTATTTTGATCATATATTAGTAGTTGTCAGGGCCCGTTTAACCACTAGCCAAACTAGCCAGTCCCATAGAGGAGCAACATTTTAGGGGCGGCAAAAGACTGGGGATTCCATGTAGCACCAGGGCCACAGCCAGAGGGTTGGGGCAGCCGAGACCACTGGCTCGGGCTCGGTGAGTCGGGGCCTGGGCACCCTGAGTCGGGGCCTGGGCACCCTGCCAGCGATCCTAACATGTGCCAGTTTGGCAGAGGTGCCTATAGCAGGCCCCCTCCATCCTCCAAGGCAGCAGGTAAGCACACTCTGCTCCCCCCTCTCTTGTGGTCCTCCCTGGTCCCATACCTTTACCCCCAGGCCCATACCACCTCCCATGCACATAACTATCCCCCACCAATGCACATAACTATACCCCCCAGTGCAGAGAATGTACAATAAGTATCTCCTTTTGAATGTAAAATAAATCTGTAAATGCAGAATTTGTATTCATACTATTGCACAATATACATTTTTCAAAAGTTATTTGTGTGGGGAAGGGGAGTGCCACAAGGCTGAAGGTTTGCCTACGGTACCCAATACCATTGTACCGGCCCTGGTAGTTGAGTAAGAAATGTAACCTGCGTACCTTCTAAAGAAACACCATTGCTTTTTATATAACAGGTAAATGGCACAGTAGTACAAACATAACATGAATTATGTTAAAATAAAACAATATGGAACTAAAAAACACTCTTGTAATCGCCTTTTATTATGCTTCTCATCTCACTTCCTTGGCCCCTGTTAAATAAGCTATGAATGAAGCCCCTCACCATTGCTTAAAGTTTTCTCCTGGACTGGGAAGTACCTTAACCGCATACTGAGTAAGGGACTTTGTACTAGATTAGTGTTTTTCAACAGGAGTTCCCAGGCCAGTGCAGGACCGCTGCTCACCCCAAGGTAGGTGTGTGCGTTGCGTGCATGTGTTTGTGTGTGTAGGGGAATGTCATGGGGGGTGTCTTAACTTCTCTGGAAGCGTCACCCCTCCCCGTTGCCAGCATGCCACCATGGGCCCTGCAAGAGGTAAGGCCGGCCCTGCGAAAGGGCTCCTTGCAAATATTCATGTAATCTGAAAATAATACCACGTACAAAAGAATTTACAATGCATCTGATCTCAGACGCGCTATTAGAGAGGGTTGGGGTTCCTTACAATGCATCTGATCTCAGACACGCTATTAGAGAGGGTTGGGGTTCCTTACAATGCATCTGATCTCAGACGCGCTATTAGAGAGGGTTGGGGTTCCTTACAATGCATCTGATCTCAGACACACTATTAGAGAGGGTTGGGGTTCCTTACAATGCATCTGATCATAGACGTGCTATTAGAGAGGGTTGGGGTTCCTTACAATGCATCTGATCTCAGACACACTATTAGAGAGGGTTGGGGTTCCTTACAATGCAATTGATCTCAGACACGCTATTACAGAGGGTTGGGGTTTTCAAGAAATTCACATAATTATAAGGTTCCTTAACCAAAAAAAAAAACCTTTGAAAACCCCTTGCCAAGATTCATTGTATAATGTTAAACAAGCCTTAATGTTACTGTTAAAAAACAAGCGTTAGCCTATGCATCGCTACTGCTGCTGCAATCGTGGGGGGAATGGGTTAATATCACAATGTTCTACCAGAGGGTTATGTAATAGTATTGATAAGAAACCCCAATTTTAATCCCTTTGATGTCCGAGGCTGCAAATGTACTGCAAATTAATGCCTTCAGGCACAAGTGGTTATTTAATACCTAAACACCCTATCATTACACTACCTAACCCCGTTGCATACCAAACTAGGCTAGTAAGGCATATCCTAACCAACATTTAAACTTACTAGCATATTACATTCCATTTATAATTATATAACTGGAAAAGTGTATTATCATCAGAGAGAGATTGTGGGGGGGGACAGCTCATTTTTCAGAGCTGTGGGTTTCATGAAAACAAGACTGGATGGATGGAGGGTAAAAATAACAAAATCATTACCATTAATCCATATGTAAACAAAAAAATTCCGTGCTCTACTCAAGTACCCTTAATTTAAAATAAATAAATATATATATATATACACCCAAACACAAAGTATCGCGCTCAGTCCTCCTTATGGCCGGGTCTCTCGGCTCTTCAGGGCCCAACCAGGGGACCCCAACAACATATACAAAATAAAAAAAAAGAGAAGGAAGAAAGGCACAATTCCGGTTTTTGTGAAAAAATGTATAAATATATGCGGCTGTGAAGGGACAACCCGGAAGCGCAGAGGGGAGTAAGGAAGCCGAGAGCCCTGCTGGTTGCCGGCATCAACAGAGTACTAAAGGCGCCTTTCCCAAAGGGAGTCCCCAGGATATATCTCAGTCACGACAGGCTGCCTCCAGAATTCCATTGCACCCTCTGATGTTGATGAATCATATCTTATATGTAAGTTTGAATTGGGGCTTGTGGCCCACAATATATTTATACATTTGCTCACTAAAACCGGAATTGTGCTTCTCTTCTCTTTTTCTTGTATATATTAATCCATATCTGTTGTGTAGATATTATGATATATAAATGTTTTCTAATGATCATTTTAACGAAATGCTATTGTCAAGATTTCCATTGAGTCCTTGTGGAGCCAGAGAGTCGAGTTGATGGATCAAGAAAGCCTCTCTTTTTTGCTTAGAACTCCGAATCACCTCCATGACAGTAGAGGGAATGTGTTAAAAATCTATAATGCTAAAATCACCGATGTGACATTCAGTAAAATGCCTGGAACACTATGTGTCAAAAGTCTGTTCACAATACTCCTGTGTTCTAGGAATCTAGTGAAGAGTGAACGCATAGTGCGCCCAACCTACTGTAGGCCACAACTGAAGGACAGCAAATATTCCACGTACATGGTCTGACAGTTGATGAATTCCTTTACCTGACATTTCTTTCCATTATAGAATGACAACGTTTGTCCCAGACAATATATGATGACAAGTATTACATCTGGTTCATCCACAGGAAAAGATCCCATAGGGTTTCTTAATACCTAGAACTTGTTATTGGAAATCTTATGTTTGCTTGGTGGCAAAATGTTTTTTTTTATATTTTTTGCTTTTCCGGATACAAATTGTTTTTGGTCCCAATGCTTGTATAAGATTGAATATTATTTGCTGCTTGATTAACCCTGATAGTGAACATAGTGGAATCCAGAGTGGTCTATGTTGGAACCCCTTTTGGCAGAGGAAAATTTCAGATTAAAAAAAAAAAGTAGAAAGGTTTATTTACTTTATTTATGCTGGCTGGCTAATGTTTGATTTAATAATGGGCAAATGAGCTATTATCCATATCTAGATAATAGTTATTTTGCCCATTAGTGTACTGCATGTGTTGGGTGGAGGTGTATTTATTGCAATGTATGCCACATTTTTGTGCTTCCCCAGTCAGGGAGGTAATTCTCTCTCCTAACGCTTGGAGTTCCTGGTGTAAGAGGTGGTTAGCCGGTTGATCTTCTCTTATGGACTGTTGTAAGGACAGCTCCATCTGCTGTACCAGTAATGCAGTACTCTCTGCCTGTGTTTCTATCTATTAAAACTGCGTTTATTAAATTCGCATGATACATGATACCACAGTGCTACTCCCTCTGCCAGCTACTGTACATGTTAATGAGCTATTATTGATTGTGATTTCTTACTGAGACTCCTATCAACAGTTAACTTGTTCCTCTCATATGTGACTACGCCCTATTGTTGTGCACTAACACCCTTATTGAGGTGACATGTTTGCGCCTGTCTATCAGCAACATGTTTCCAGCACTTACTAATTACTGTTTTTATTGCCACATTAACCTTTGTACTTGATGGTACCACTATGCTTTTACATATGCTGTGTATATAGGTATTTATCTTTAAGCTACTTCAGGTATTTTCACTCCCTGCTGAGTATTGATATTCTTCGTGCATGGTATCAATGCTTGCCTGGTGTCTTGCCATCAAGTATACACTCCAAGCAGGGAGCTTACATCCCTATCAAGGCACTATTATTTCTCTTGACTCATTAGTGCAACACACGCACATATTTTGAGCCTCCTGAGATTCTTATCAGCTCCCCGACTACCCTGTCCCACTATATTACTTTTTCATTACTGTTTATACCTACAATACAGTGATACATGTTTTATTAGATCAACATTAAAGGCTATGTTTTAATCAGGTGGTGTGCAACAAAGTGGATTCTTTGTGAGTGCACATCTGTGTGCCCTCCATTTAGCTGTTTATTCACTCTCGATTCAGTTATTGCACCCTCTAGCCTATCACCAGGACCACTCATCCATTATCTAGGTCTACTAGTGCAGCGATCTAGTTTATCAACTCCTCCCCTCCCCCTTTTATATATTGGGATAAAATGTGCAAATATTCCCACCCGGTTTTGTGTTTCGGACTTAATGGAACGGCGGTAATAGAATACCAGCGAATTGGCAAAATTTGCCAGGTTGAGACATTTTGGCCATATAGCATGGATTTGCAGAGCCAGAATGAAATCACTTCTAAACAAGCCTTTCTCCCACAGTTTGGACAAGCAGCAAGGGCTTTAGAATACGACGATCTGCATATCAGAGGGAGAAGGGCTCTTTCCGCATGGATATGCACTTCTCGCTGATACAGGAATAGGCCCCATTACCTTATACAGTAGCCCTTATGTACTACAGTAGCCCTTATGAAGTTTGCGAATCGAGCAAAATGTGCACTTTGTTTTCACAAAATGTGCGAAGTTGGCCAGGTTCGAAGAACATTTGCCCATTTAGAAATATGGATGTGGGAGAGGAAGAGAGAGAGAACTCTTAGGCTTCAAAGTTTTGTTGAAATGCAACAAATTGTTTGGCCTTAAATGTAAACATTTTTGTGAATTTTCTGAAGATCTGAACGTTTGCGAAATGACTCTGCCTCCTATACTTTAGTAACTTTATCCCAATCTCACAAATCATATTCCAGGACACACAAACCAACAGACTAATTTTTATTTTATTTTTTAAAGATGCAGTCCCTCCAAAGACCAAATGAAGCTAAAGGCAGTGAGTTATATAATGGATTGAGACCCATATATACCAAGTAAACTTCTGCCATAGGGCACTGGAAGACCCCTTATAGCCCATTGACTTCCAGAGCCAGAAAGTGCTTTGTGGCAGAAAACTGCTCTGTAGATATGGTCCTAAATGTGGGCGGTTGATTTCTTTTTTTTTTTTTAATAGAAATCATGCACCAAGAGGAATTTTTTAATGATTTTCTAAAGACCCCTTCTCCACCATCACCCTACTGTATATATCGTTATTGGCTATTTTGCAGAGGCAGGGTGGGCTAGGTGTAAGGGAAACGTGATTGACAAGCACTGACATATTCAGAGTCTGGTATTAGGGAGTAGGGGAGGGAGAGAAGGGAAGGCTCAAGCTACTGTCCGTGGATCGGTGCCAGGGGTGAAAGGATTTGTAACGAAACAACTGTTCTTGCCTGGGCAAGAGAAAGAACCCCTATGAACAAGCACTCATATAGTGATAAAAATGGGTAGTTAAAAGTGACCTTTATTGTGTATAAGGGTAAAGTAAGTGTAGGGAAACACACAACACAATTAAAAAAGTATTAAACAGAATTAAACAGAATACCACCCAGTCATTCTAAGTGAACTGATAGCGGTAGTGGTTGAAGGAACTTCCAAGTGACTGGCACCTGAGAGATGGTATAAACTCAAAACGTGAATGGCGCCTCAGTGTGGTATCTATATTGCAGAAAATAGTGTCAGTCAATGGTATATCAATGGTGGTATTCTGTTTAATACTTTTTTAATTGTGTTGTGTGTTTCCCTACACTTACTTTACCCTTATACACAATAAAGGTCACTTTTAACTACCCATTTTTATCACTATATGAGTGCTTGTTCATAGGGGTTCTTTCTCTTGCCCAGGCAAGAACAGTTGTTTCGTTACATATTCAGAGTCTGACCTGAAAATTAAAACATTTCCCCCAAAAAAGCCCTATAGTAAAATCTTTGATTTAAGAATAGTTACATTTCTCAGTCAATTACATTCTTCAGTTGTTATCTCAATGTTGTTTTATTCAACATTCAAGAGGGATTGCACCTTACCCTCTTTTCTGGTAAAAATATGATTTAAACATTCCTTTTTTAAATACAAGTGTAGCTCTTTTACCCAAAGTGAGATTGGGGTGGGTATGCTCTTCTAGCTACTTCACTAGGTGTTGTGCTGTGTACCTGTTGGCAAACGGGAGGGCTGAGTACTCCGCAATGTTGTGGGGAGAAACAGGACAGGGTCACAGATTACCTTGATCTTCCTCAGTGCGGCGCCTCCAGTCAATATGAATCCTCTGTGTTGACCAGGGGATGGCCCATTCTGACACCTTCTCCTTTCAGCATAAGACAGTGAATCACATTCCTTTGTCTTTTCATGGATTTTATTGCATGCAGATCTCAAAGAATAGAGCAGGTTACAGTCCTCCATATTGATCCTACCCTTCTTTGCTGGTTGGACCCCTCCTCCACCTCCTTCTGAGGTGGAGGGCTGATGGTGGTCTCTCCAAAGAGGGAAGAGAGACAGTACCCCTCAGACTCTCAGAGAGACAGGGACACAGACTTTTTGAAAGTTCCCATATTTGTAGCCTGAGGTGGATGGCTGTAATCCTGCCCCATAACAGAACAAGTTGAATACTGATTGGTTATCACATACACTACAGATGAACCAATCAGTACCCTTCTCTCAGACTGACACTTTCAGGGTTGTTGCTAAGGCCCATCCTTGGATACCTTGAATGTATCCAAGTCTGCAAAACACACAGGGCCTCAAAGAAGTTATTAACCCCTCCACTGCCTGCATCTAACAGGACTTACTCTGGAAAGGCCCAGGGAAAAGAAGTAGCGGCCAGGGGCAAGGCTACACAAGCAAGACAAGGGGATAGATGCTTGGCTCAAAAGGACAGATTGTTAGTGCTATAGTATTGAACAAACAAGCAATTTGTTCTGAGATGCAATGTCTCCTCTATAATGCAAAAAAAAAACAACAATCAAAAAGTAAACAAATAAGTCAATATACAGTACTTGCAACTCCCAATAGAGATGTGCTAAACGTTTGGAGGAATTAACAAATTACAAAGTTTTCCCTTTTTTAACTGGTGAAACATTTTGCAGCCTACTAAGACTACACATGCATTAAGTCAATTTGCAGCGCAAAGTCACTTGATCTGCTACTGTATGTCACGATAATATCATGAGATATTATGAAGGTAATACATTTGAGGCCTGAGGGGTTAATGAGCTACACTTGTTTTAGAAAAATACAAAATGCAGGGCTTGAAACCAGACAGGACGGTTTATTGGTCTATTCTGAACTTCAAAGGGATTTATTTGGGCCGGGGGTCCACCCTGGATGGCCCACTCAAGGTGTCAACTGTTTTTATCAGGTTTTATAGACATAGTCAGGGAAAAAGATTTAAAAAATCAGATCTCACCAGAGACGTGCTTTGGGCAAAGCATGGGAGACCTCTTGTTCTGAACCAGCGCCTCTCTGGGGAAACTCCATAGCATTTGGTAAAGTATAGAATTTTCTGTTTTTCCTTTTTATTTTAAGAAGCTGTTCTGCCTTTTATTGTAACTGTATGTTCTTTGTAATACATTTTCTGTAATCTAAGCACTGTATTTTTATATATATATATATATATATATATATATTAAAACATTTAATAAGTAATGCTTTGGGCTCTGAATGAACTGATTGCACGCTCTGGGGAGAGAAATTACGATTCGGTCACATTTAGCTACAACTGATTTTGGTGTGTTAAAGTGCATAGTTTTTCTTATAATAAACAGGGACCTGGGGCCATGGCAAATATTAATCTGACAATTTTTTATCATATTTGCATACCTAAGGTGGTGGCAGTGCATAGTTATGATTTGCAATTGAATAGGGGTTAATATTAACTCACTCGGTTCCTTGCGGGGAGAAAGGTGGGGTGGCTAGAGTATCCATGTGTATTAACCCTGGTTGCATATCTAAGTTACGTGCTCACTTCGTGGCGGTGGTATATTGGGAGGGATTGAGGAGAGATATAACTAATTTCACGGACCTTTGGGGAAGTGAAAAGTGGGAGCGCTTGTGAGCGTCAGTATTAACCCTTGTCCCGTATGCAGGCCGCGTGCTAGCTGGGTGTTGTACGTGACATGATAATTTGTGAAATTCTCTCAAATCACCATATTTGGTTAAGACGTAACAAGGCACACACCATGGTTTGATCACTGTTTAGCGATATTTCATTGGAAGCTTTAAAATTGCAAAATCTAAGACTAATTTTGCAAAATGTTAGCCCTTCGAGGCTTAACAAAATGTCTCGTAAGGAAGTGAAATTGGGGGGGAAAAACGGCAACAATTTTGCAACTGTATTTTTGGATAGTTTCGCCCATCTCTACCTCCCAGCAACCTGTGCTTTGTGCGTAGGGCTGAAGTCCAGTAGTGGCTAACTCTACATGCTCTGGCAATAGTCCTGTTTTTTTTCCTCAAATCATTTTCTATTTCTGCACTACCGCTCCATACTCAAACTGGCCAATGATAAGATTTGGGAAGAAAATTGTCTTCATCTTCCTTTCACTTGCACGGAGTTGAGATAACTTGTCACTTTAGTATTAAAGAGTTTCCATGATGGGTGGGCCAGTACATCAATACTTGTTTTTTTTTTTCTCCACCATGAAGTCTGATTCTTTTGAAACACAGCATTAAACGTTTCAGTGTGGACAGCTGTAATTCTGATACATGAGAGATATATTAATGGCCCTGCATGTAGGAGCACTAGATTATTTAACATGTTTTAATGAAATAAATAATCCCACCTTTACATTCACAGTAAAAGAATTCTGCTGCAAATACTTCATGTGCCTAATATTTTGACACCGTACAAGTGTAGTTCAAAGTTCTATTAGCCGTATTAGTGCTGGAGAAAAGTGGATTTGATGCACAGATGTAGCACAACTCGCTGTCACCAAAGCCATGGCTGAAAAAGCAAAAACAAGTTAACTTAACGTGATTTGAAAACGGCGCTAAACACACCCAATCTGTGAGTAATAGTGCATATACTTAATTACTATGTGTAAAGGTGATCTCTAATAAATTTCTCAACCTTCAAGGAATGTGTACGGATTCCTTTCAGAGATAGCTTGTCCAGGGTGGGAAGGGAGCGAAGATATCAGGGATACACCAAAAAAATAAGAAACATAATAGTGCAGTAAATCAAAACAATCTGGATAGAGCAGAATCTTGGCTCTGTAGCAATGCCTACTTACAGCAGGTCAGAATAAAAACCGCATTTGCTTACACAACCGGTAGAAGTGGGTCAGGATCTTCCGTGATAACAGTAGTTTTCAGCAGGGAATGTGATCAGATCAGCTCTCCGACAGGAGGTATTGTAGGATGAGTGTCATGCAAAACAAGGGCAGACCATGGTACAGATCGCAATAAAATTTATAGTTAAAAGCAACAATAAACATAGGAATCGTACTCAAAATAAGTACATAATTCATGTACACGTAAGGTTTTAGCTTGAGGCAGTGGAGTGCCGGACCCGTGTGGAACAGCTAACAGCTACTCTTCTCCGTGACTCGCATCAGACCGGATGGTAGATGGCGTCTGACGTCACATCCGTTGTGGGAGTGAAGACGTCCGGTCGAGGAGCTTTGGAGACGAGCAGTAGGGGAACACGGCAGCTCGGGAGCCTTCAGTTCAAGGGCAGCTGCAGCAACTGTGAATGGCTCTACGCGTTTCGCTGTCAATGACAGCTTCCTCAGCAGCTGCCCTTGAACTGAAGGCTCCGGAGCTGTCGTGTTCCCCTACTGCTCGTCTCCAAAGCTCCTCGACCGGACGTCTTCACTCCCACAACGGATGTGACGTCAGACGCCATCTACCATCCGGTCTGATGCGAGTCACGGAGAAGAGTAGCTGTTAGCTGTTCCACACGGGTCCGCCACTCCACTGCCTCAAGCTAAAACCTTACGTGTACATGAATTATGTACTTATTGTGAGTACGATTCCTATGTTTATTGTTGCTTTTAACTATAAATTTTATTGCGATCTGTACCATGGTCTGCCCTTGTTTTGCATGACACTCATCCTACAATACCTCCTGTCGGAGAGCTGATCTGATCACATTCCCTGCTGAAAACTACTGTTATCACGGAAGATCCTGACCCACTTCTACCGGTTGTGTAGACAAATGCGGTTTTTATTCTGACCTGCTGTAAGTAGGCATTGCTACGGAGCCAAGTTTCTGCTCTATCCAGATTGTTTTGATTTACTGCACTATTATATGTTTCTTATTTTTTTGGTGTATCCCTGATATCTTCACTCCCTTCCTACCCTGGACAAGCTATCTCTGAAAAAGCAAAAAGCCACGATTCCGGACATAGTGCTGCTGTGACATCACTGCGCGGTGGGTCTATGATTCCGCATTGGACCCCCCATAGCGATAATCCTCCGGGGCAGCTGATGGTCACGCTCATGCAGCTTTCCTCGGTGCTGGAGACGGTAAGGCTCACTACATCTGTAGGTTGTGTTACCTTTAGTGGATAAACATTATAGTTTTTTTTATAGATGTTATAGTTCACAGACCTTTCAAAACCTCGTTCACTTGAAGAAGAAACGTCTAAAGTTTCAAAAGCTTTGTACACTATAACTTCATCTACTAAAAACTCTGTTGGTCCACTAATAGATATCACCACTCACAGTACACTGAGTCTACATCTTAAAGATGTTTAAGTTGTCATTAAAACTGTCTTTTTAAACATTTGTTGGATTTGCAATACAGTTAAAGCACTTGGGCAAGTAGCACCTTCAGTGTTTCTTTCATAGAGCACTATAAGTTTCATACATTTTAAATTTAAACCCATAAAGCTGACTCCTAAAAGCACAATGACAAACGATATAAAAAGTAAGTGTATTGCTTTTGTCAGGGGTTCGAAGGAAAGAGATCGTACCTAAATGACTGTACTGTATGTATGGGATCTTAGGAATTCCACACTGAAAAATGCACAGTGGCATCAATATTTAATAGTCCTTGAACAAAAAAGATTTGACATCAATAATTATCTGAAATTAAGCATTAACTAGAAGTTGTGACAATTAAGTTGTCATTAGGGTGAGAGGGTAAAGTAAAGACAATTTGTATATTTTTAAACTAATCTCCATGGGACCGAGCACTCACGGTAATGAAGAAACTGCCACAGGTGCACATAAAGATGAAACAACATGCAGGGAGGGTTTGTAAATCCAATTAAAGATTAAAAAAAAAGCATGGCACGTCACTGGTCTTGAGTGAAAAAATATAATAGTATAAGACCAGTGGAGTGACATGCGTTTTAATTTTTTATTATATTTTTGAACTGCCTAAGTGGGACAGCGGCTTGAATCCTATGCTGCCACAAAGTGATTCAAAATGTTGTGCTAAAAACATCACGTTGTCGTAATGTTAACCATCTGATGGTCCCCCATATAGATTCTGCTGCAGATAGGGAAATTCATAAAGAACAACCAGCCTATTACAATATATATTAGGATAATGTTATAGGATCCTCCTGGTGCCTCTTACCTGGGATGGAAACTGTTCTGCCACAAGCACTTCTTAGTATGGCTTCCTCTAAATATAAACAGGAAAAACACATAAGTGCAACAAAATAATAACTTTTCCAAACATCTTTATAGCTTTTAAAAAGTTATTTCCTCGTATGCCCTATTATGTTAAATTGTCTGCAAGCCACTTCTGTAAGTGCTTATCCGTTTTTGTTTTTTTCAAACTTATTTATTTTTTTATCACAAATTTTTTATTAAGATTTTCATATTGGGGTACCGAACAAAGAAAGACAGGGGGAAATCAAAATATTATCACATTGGAGTTCCACGTTTGTAGGTAAACATCAACATCGATAAGGATATTTGGCAGGAGAGGGGCCAGACATGGAATCATACCTCCTCTCCTCCCAAACCCACAAACATCTATTAATTATATACTTGGGGAACACAACAGAACTGAAATAAATTAACCAAAACAAGATTACCTAATGGATTACATAATTTTTTATTGAAATTTTCAGAGAGAGAGAGAGGGGGGGGTGTGTCTGTACTGAATCTGGGATGTCCTGAAAACCTGACCTATTGTGGGGCTTGTGTGGGCCAGCGGTGCGCAAACTGGGGGGGCATGCCCACCAAGGGGGCAGAGAATTTGTACTGGGGGCGCGGGCGGTTACAGAGGCCCCGCGCTCTTCCCCACTGTATTTAAATTAAATGCCGGGGGAGGCGTGACGTCACATGACCCACGACGTCATTTGATGCCGAGTCATTGGGAGGGGTCGCCGGCACTATAAGCGCAGCCTAAGGTAACATGATCTATTGTTACAGTTTACAGCCCAAACTGCTGGGGATATTGTCAAAAGATTATCCCAAACAGGAAAATATTGCAAAGATATTGCACTACTGGGGAGGTAAAACCTAGTATAGAAATCAAATCAAAGGATACTTTAAAACTCATTACAAATGGCATTAAGAGTTGAGTAAAAACAAAAAAAGTCACTATTATCTAATATTACAGAACTGATTTTTTTTTTTTTTAAAGTATGATTTCACATGTTTTGCTGCTTTTAAATTGAGTACATCACTTAACATCTCTCTAATTATAAACAAGTCTCAAGCTACAAGCTGATGACACACATAAGCAAACCAAGTGTATTTATAAGTTATTGTTAATTAAAACATATTGTTAGCATCAATTTAACTCCAACTTTGCCTACTGTAGTTACATAGACATTAGGAGTCATTATTTTCTTCACTCCAGATATTACTGGTTAAAATAAAAAGTATATATATATACAGCTTAACCCGTTATAGCGCGGTCCTCGGGGGCCACCCGAGACCACCTTTTTGTGGTGGTACCGTGTCCGCCGGAGGGGGAAAGCTGAGAACTCTCCCAGCGTTCCCAGACCCGGTGGGGCAGCAGCAACAGCACTTACCCGGCATCTAGCAGCTCTTCTCCCTGTCTCTGCTTCCTGCTTCTGCTTCCGTCTTACGAGAGCAAGCTCCCTTAAAGAGACAGTGTGTCTCTGTGTGTGTGTGTGTGTGTGTGTGTGTGTGTATTTGACTGTGTGTCAGTGTGTGCAGTGTGCTGTGAGTGTATGCTGTGTGCAGTGTGCTGTGAGTGTGTGCAGTGTGCTGTGAATGTATGCAGTGTGCAGTGAGTGTGTGCAGTGAGTGCGTGCAGTGTGTGTGCAAAAAACCCCCTTTTTTTAAAATTCAGGGTCCACGCTCAAACCGCGTTATAAGCGGATCCGCGTTATAGCTATAACGGGGTTGAGCTGTATGTATATATATATATATATATATATATATATATACATGTGTATGTGTGTATATATATATATATGTGTGTATATGTGTGTGTGTGTGTGTATATATATATATATATATATATATATATATATATATATCTATCTATCTATCTATCTATCTATATATATATATATATATATATATATAGATATATATATATATGTAGAGGTATCAGTACCGTGTTAGCCGAGCTTCAATAATCAAAAAATAAATAGATGATACCGTTCTGTGGCTAACGAAATGCTTTTATTTGTGCGAGCTTTTGAGATACACTGATCTCTTCTTCCGGCGATCTTACAATGAATGAAGCAAGCATAAGCTACTGTATACTATAAACAGTGTCTATTGGAATGTTGTCTGTGCTGGTCCTTCCCCCGGTGTGGATGTGTTTTATGGCTGGAGGT
Source organism: Ascaphus truei (assembly GCF_040206685.1). Taxonomy (NCBI): domain Eukaryota; kingdom Metazoa; phylum Chordata; class Amphibia; order Anura; family Ascaphidae; genus Ascaphus; species Ascaphus truei. The sequence continues at coordinate 80,003,856 of NC_134485.1, forward strand.
GTCAAAAGGTTCCTGAAAGCAAGTGATGAAAGAGTGTGTATGTGTATCAGTGTGAATTAACATGAATGGAGAGCCCACAGTGTATACAGTGCTTTACACAAGGTGTGTGTGGAGTGGGAGCGGATACAAATGGTGTGGGTGGGTGTGGAAATGTGAGAGTTAGTAGCATAACTAAAAGTGTGTGGGGATACTATTTGGTCCCTATTGGTGTATAGGGATAGAAAAACAAGGAGTATAAGTATGTGTGAGAGACAGCTGTGTGTGCATACATATAGCACAGTATGTACAGACATGGCCTATAGCGCTCATGGGAAGAGAGTTCACTTGTGTCAGTAATGACTCATAAAATTTCGATCTCTGTTTAGGCCACTGCTAAGTGTCCCGAACAGTTGCATAAATTTGTATTCATGCAACCGTCTCTCTTTCGGTGTTTTAAGATTACCTTTGAGTATGGCAACCCTCAGATCGTTCATCTTATGGCCAGAGTCAGAGAAATGTTCGCCAACAGGACTGTCTCTTGTTCCGCGTGTGATGCTGTGGCGGTGCAGGTTCATTCTCTTGTTTAGCCCCTGCCCTGTCTCACCTATGTAGTAGCAGCCCCCTGGGCATTTCATGCACATGATGAGGTACACGACATTGCTGGAGGAACAGGTGAACCTTCCTCTGATTTTGTATTCCTGATTCCTGTGTGGTATTTGTATTGTGTCCGCTGTGTAGAGCATTGCGCGGGTTTTGCATCTTGGGTCCTGGCATGGTTTTGTCCCGCATTCAGTTGTACTGCTGAATACTTTACTCCTCATATATATATATATATATATATATCAAATAAAAAGATCACTTGTGAGCACATTCACATGTCTTAGGCAGGTCTGCAACCCTGAGTTTCACCATTATCACCCAGCATACAGTGGTTCCACTGCAGCAAGTAATTCTGGGAAATGACATGCAAATGAGCACACTGTGTCACCTTTTGCCTGAAAAACCATTGTTACATGGAGCCCATATAAGCTAATGCTCGCTGTTGTTATATGGGCTCCATGTAACAATGGTCTTTCAGGCAAAAGGTGACACGGTGTGCTCATTTGCATGTAATTTTCCAGAATCCCTTGCTGCAGTCTATGTTTATCTGTCAGTCAGTGTGTGAGTGTCAGTCAGTGTGTGCAAGTGTCTGTCAGTCAGTGTATGTGTGCGAGTGTCAGAGTCTTTCCTCTCCCTCACCCGACGTCACAGATGGCCTCTTCTGCCAGCAGTGACGTCACTTCTGTTATGGAATTTTGTTACAACACAAGGGATTTTTCCTATCGAAACTCTGTAGGTGCCAGCAAAGAAGTTTCACTTCAAAAAGTTTGCGCACCCCTGAACTGGTGGATCATCTTACACAGTACTGTAAATTACATTTTTCTTCTTTTCATATCTTGTTTTTTGTAATTGATTCCGATTTTGCACCTTCAACTGCAATCAGCAGACGTTTTTCATAATTATTTATTAAAGTATCCCCATGCATCTCAAGCACTTTTTTTTTATCTCTAGTTGAAACTTTTAGCTGTTGACTAAGAGGTTCTGGATGTTGACTGTTTTTGTCTTCTTTTTAAACCATTTTACTTCTTTCGAACTTTGCATTAAAATGCGATTTGCAGCGAATCAATCAATGATCACTTCTTTTGCCCAAACATTTAAGGACAGCACGGTCTTCACTTGCATGTTTCTTATCATAAGAATATAATCAATTGTTGAAATCATTCTGTCCATTCCATGTCCATTTTCAATTTGGATTTTTCTTGAGGAAGGACATATTCTACCAAATCTGTCTCCACGTTAACTCCTGTTACCCGTAACCATACTTCCCAACTAATGCTTCATCTTTTTGTTGGGCGCCAACTAAATTACTCCTTTGTTATTAGACTTAGGAACAAAATTTCTCCTAATGAGTGGGCTGATTTAATGGTCGAAGTCTTCCACTTAATTGTCTGTGTAACCTGATGTTGGGCATACACTTGGATATATGCATGTTTCTCTCAAAAGCTGCTTGATTTCATGACAGACACAATTTGTACAAACCCAGTGTAGGTGAAACGGCACCATACTATCAACACAAATTATTTCATTAAGTCCCACTATTCACACACAATAGATGCAACAAAAGAAGGGGTAATTTACATCACTCACCTTGCTGGAGCTTTTCACTGAATGACAACATAAAGAAAAGAAAAGCAAGTATAAATGTGCAATTCTGTAACTGAAATCAGATTGCCATAATTAATATTGCTTGACACATGAATCCTTCAGAATTGGAAAACTCTCTCACATTTAGGTTTAGAGATGTGCAAAATGGTTACAATGCTTTTGGAATCGCTATCAAAAAAATGGTTTGTATGTTAGTTTGATTTTCAGTGAGGATCTATCTACACCGCTCATAAAAGGTCGTGCATTCAGGGCTTCATTTACAAACAGAGCAACTGCACATGTGAGAATGCTAGTGTTATTAATGTGAATGTTGCTAGTGCAATAAACTGCTGCTGGTGGTTGGTGAAGAATCCCTTAAATGGATTAAAAAATGTTAACTAGAGCAAAAAAAGCAGCAACAAATCAAAAATATTGAATTGAAAAAACAAAAAATACATCTGCGTTTTTTAAAGTGAACAGCATGTCACTTCAAAAATATGATTAGAAATATAGTTGATGAACTCTAAGGAGCCTATGCTATAAGTGTCGATAAGCCACTTATCGAGCACTTTTCGGCTAAAATGCCTACTGCTATTCAGAAAGCCTCGGTAAGTGGGCGATAAAGGCATGAATCGCCCAAAATTTCAGTCGTCATAAAAAAATCGCCGGGTGAGCGGCGATAAGCCACTTATCGTCAGGATCTGAAACTGGTGCAATTCTAGTAGTCGCGATTAGGTTATCGAGGCCTATCGCAGCTCGAGAATGGCGAGTTTTTCCCAAAATCCTCATGTCAGGAAAAGTTGGCGTGAGGCTGGGGAGAACCTGCTGAGACGCGGCGAGAGAGGACTTAGAAGAAAAAAATGCATTTTTCCTGCATCGGATTGATGCCGGGAGTCACCGGAACTGATACCCATTAATATCAGCACCGGAGAGCCCCGGCATAAATCCCATGCTATAAAAATGCATTCGTTTGGGGGCCCTCAGGTGGTCCCCATGAGTGTCTGGGGGTCCCAATGTGGTCCCTGTGGGTGTCTGGGGGCTTTCGGGTGGTCCCCACGGGTGTCTGAGGGCTCTCGGGTGGTCCCTGCGGGTGACTGGGGGTCCTCAGGTAGTACCTGCGGGTGCCTGGAGGCCCTCGGTGGTCCCCGTGGGTGTCCGGGGGTCCTCAGGTGGTCCCCGCTCATGTCATTAGTTCAATTAATAAACTAATTACACTAATTATGGCAACCGAGGCCCCCTGGACACCCACAGGGACCACTTGAGGACCCCCCCCGACACCCGCAGGGACCACATGATGACCAACGGACACCCGCAGCCTCTGGTATCAATCATGTGGGGGTAGAGCAAGTGGGTATTAATGTTGTCGTGTTTTTAATGTTTATTGTGGGTAGCAGCTGTTTTAATATAACATGTAATACTAGTGTAGATGAGCAGGGGGTCTCCGGAGCAGAACCGCGTTGATTTGAAGTCCGGGGCACCCCTGCTTCCTGAGATACAGGCCCCGTTATGTGGTGCTGGTATCTACTATGCATTTAAATGTCCCGTGTCACGTGACCGTGGGAATAAAATGCATAGGAGATACCTGCACCCGATAACGGGGCCTGTAGACACCCACAGGGACCACCTTAGGACCCCCAGACACCTGCAGGGACCACCCTAACTAACGACACCAGCGGGGACCACATGAGGACCACTGGATACCTGCGGGAACCACCAGAGGGCCTCCAGACACCCGCATGGACCACCCGAGGGCCCGCAGACTAGTATTACATTTTATATGAAAACATTTTGATCGCAGGCAAGATATGCGCAGGAGAGGCGGATCTCTCTCTCTGTGTAGCTCTCTCTGCAGCTGAAAGAAATCGCCGGGTAAAGCTGCGGCCAGGCAGGGAGCGAGTGCGCAGGCGTTCATGTGCTGTGACGTCACGCTCCCTGCTCGGCCGGAAGATTTGTGGCCAGCTAGGTGCGCGTTACAGAGCTGGTTCGCCCTCATTGGGCAAACCGCTCACGTGATGCGCCAGCGAGAGGCAAATTAAATTTTGCTTGCTTCGGCAAGCATCTAAGCGCTGAGCATGCACTCGCTCACACTGGCCACACACATTGCTGCAATGTGCATCACCCTGGCCGCAGCCTAAGGCCTTTTCAGAGAGGCGATCTTCACGTCACCGGCTACTCGCCCATTTTGGGAATTTTGCTATCAGAGGTAATCGAGGCTTTCTGAATACCGTGATAGCAACGCTCAAAAAACAGGCAAATTAAATGGCCTGGCGATTTGTTTTTATGAACGCTTATAGCAGAGGCCCCTAAATATATACAGTATATGATTAATTATTTATTCACTGAAATATACAGAGGAAATCTAGTTGCAGGAAGAAATACAGTAGATATGTGTGAAAAAACTTCTGGGAGGGGTAGGCTCAAACAGTCAAAAGTGTACTGTCAGTCAGAGATGGGCAATATTTGTGCAGAGATTAAAATCTGGTGTGGATTTGCAAATTTCTTTCACTTTGTGCATTCTGAATCCTTGAAATGTGGCATAGAATAGAGAGTCCTATTTTTATTACAGTCTCAAGTTCCAAATACTGTAGTGCCGAAGAGTATTCTAAAACAAATCTTGGGCAATCACCAACAAGACCCAGATACATGCTGGGTACATACTGGGTACATTTCAGTGACATTTCTGCAGACAGACTAATGGCCCATTTGATTAACAAGAACAAAAAGGGCACACAATGCGCACCAGGGATTAAAAAAGTGTAATTTATTAATAAATATTTTACTGAGGGGATCCAACCCCACCTCAGTAACAAGAGTCACACAGCTAGGTGCAGTTACAATAAACATGAATCCTAGGATACATATAATTACTCTACATCCATAGACAGCATAACACACAATAAAAAATTGAAGACAGAAATAAACAAATAAAACAGAACAATTAATCCTGAGTAGTGTATAGTAAAACAACCATTTAGGACTGTCTAGAGCTGGCAGGGGGAGACGGAAACTCACACTGAAGCCGAATGCGGGTCCACGGTGACCTTATGAAGATCCGGATCACGGCACCGCAGAGATGGAATCACCGCATGTGCTTCTTGCAGGCGCCGTCTCAGCCCATCAGCAAACACGCGCAGGATGACCTGTCGTGACCTCTACGCGTTTCGCACTACGTGCTTCGTCAGGACCTCCTCACGAAGCACGTAGTGCGAAACGCGTAGAGGTCACGACAGGTCATCCTGCGCGTGTTTGCTGACGGGCTGAGACGGCGCCTGCAAGAAGCACATGCAGTGATTCCATCTCTGCGGTGCCATGATCCGGATCTTCATACGGTCACCGTGGACCCGCATTCGGCTTCAGTGTGAGTTTCCGTCTCCCCCTGCCAGCTCTAGACAGTCCAAAATGGTTGTTTTACTATACACTACACAGGATTAATTGTTCTGTTTTATTTGTTTATTTCTGTCTTCAATTTTTTATTGTGTGTTATGCTGTCTATGGATGTAGAGTAATTATATGTATCCTAGGGTTCATGTTTATTGTAACTGAACCTAGCTGTGTGACTCTTGTTACTGAGGTGGGGTTGGATCCCCTCAGTAAAATATTTATTAATAAATGAGACTTTTTTAATCCTTGGTGCGCATTGTGTGCACTTTTTCTTCTTGTTTTTCTGGGTGCCTCCTCCCTTTTAGGGGGGATCACCTTGATTTGGGAGCTGTTCAGGGAGACGCTCCACACACATGCAGCAAGGGGATTTTCCTATACCATACATCTGCAGCACGAGCGCTGAATATCCTATACTACCTCCATTGGATTAACAGCGGGTGTCCCTGGCAGTCCCATTCAAACTGAACTGACCCCTGCTGTGTTAATCCGATGGGCCATTAGTCTCTGCAGAAATGTCACTGAAATGTTGCAGCATGTACCCAGCATGTACCTGGATCTTGTTGGTGATAGCCCCAGATTTTCCAAGGCAAATTTAAGGCACGTTTTAGAATACTTGTCGGCGCACCTGTGCAAATAACATATGGAGAGACACCTGGGCTCAAATGGAGCCCACCCTAAATACCTGGGACATATGCAAAGTATATTTAAATGACTCACAACCCACACTTCCTAAAAGGATTTCCATAAGAATGATATTGACAAGTTTAACGCACCTTATCTGGAAAGGAGTACAGGTGTCAGGCCCAAAAGGATCAGAACCCACACACACTACTATTCTGAACAGCAGCTTTAGCAGTGTGAGCAAAAGCAGCTGATGGGTAGTAACATTGTGACAATTACCCCATACATTTGAGCTCTACTTCTCACTGCTCATACCTGTAGCCCCCTCCCACCAGCTTCCTATAAAAGTAGATCACTTTTACTGGTTGCCAGTTCAATGTTCCTTATGCACACAAAGGAGCACATCTGGGATACCTGTGAGATATGCTAATAGCAGGATTATATACAGGTGGGAGCAGTAGAAGCACAAAATTATGCTGTGATAGCAAAGCTGCACAACCGCTGTCTTAGCACACATTGCTAGAACTGCTGCCCAGAGTAGCAGATGCTGTGAGTTCTAATCCAGTTGGTCTGACACGAGTATTCCATCCCTCACAAGGTGCCTTAGACATGTCAATATAGTTCTTCTGTAAATCCTTTTAGGAAATGTAGGATGTGAGTAATTTAAAAATACTTTGCATATCTCCCAAGTATCTAAGGTGTGTTCCTTTTGGAGCCCAGGTGTCTTTCCATATGTTATTAGGAGGGAGTTTTGAAGGCATAACTTGAGACTTTAATAAAATAGGTCTCTCTGGCTCTATTTCTCTCCCACGTATCCCCAAATGGATTCAGATTTTTACAAATCCAGAATTTGATTTGTCAACATTTTTATTTCCTAAAGTTACTAGGAATTACTTAACCTTAATTCTACTAAGGTACAGCTTAGCTTGTTTGATTTTTTTTCTGTTAATCAGAGGAGTTTCCAAAGCAAACTAAGTGCATTCACCTGTATCAGCAAATGCAAAACTTACTCCTAAAGCTTGATGTGTTTGGGCAGTAGTCCTCAAGGAGGGGATTAGCATTGGTATAGACTGTGGGAAGTATGATACAAGAGGCCATTGCTCTTCTCATAGACCTCAAAACATTTTATAGCCACATTATACAGTAAAATGTTATGAATATATGAATACCATTTCTAATAAGTCTCGTACTCTCAGAAGGAAAAAAAAGGCTGGGCATAAATAATCTCAATTTACATTATTTTCCAATTCAACGTTTGCAATAAAACAAGAGATAGCTGCTGTACCTGTCCGAAGATATTTAAACATGTACAGAAGTAACACGGAAAGAGTCGCAATCAGCATTATCAGAAGCCAGTCTCCATAGCTCCATTTTGTGGATTCTGCCAAAAAACAAACAAAAAAAAAAAAAACAACTGGGAATGTATCAAAGTGATGTTCTTGTTTTAAATAAAACAAAATGCAGGAAATATTTATCAATGGAAATAAACCAGTGGAAACATGAAAATATTAATCAATGTATTCATTGGTAGTGTTTACCATACCTTTGACTTGAAAAAAGGGATGTTTTTAAAATCCTTCATGTAATTGTGAGATTATCTGATGTGAACAGACAGATGTAGCCTGACAAACTTTTCCAGCAGCCTGATGTTGCCCGGTTAAAACCACAGTGGCAATCCCCCACTAGGGCAAAGCTTCCTGTTGAGTAACTTGCAACTGGCAATGGCTGCACCTAAACTAGAGTCAAAAGCAATCGATTTTGTCCCCGCAGCTCTAGGGAAGGGGAGTTGGTCTATATCTGTATCTGCAAACATACAGAACAATTCAGGCAACTGAAAAATGATAAATGTGTTAGCTGCAACACAACTCTTAACCATCTGATACATATTTTAGCCCTCGCTGTGGTCTGTTGACCAAGACGATTGTAGTAAGCTGTTGCCTGTAAATAATTTAATTATAATCTTTAGTTGGTGTCATGGGCGTCCGCAGGACGGGGAAGGGGGGGCGCTTGCCCCCCCCTGGATCCAGGGCCGCCAACAGCGGGGGACAGAGGGCACTGGCGTGACAGGTTTTAGCGTGCTCACGATATGCAAGGAAGCGTGCGCGTCTCTGCAAAAAAAAAAAAACCTCCCTTGTCTCCTGATTGGCTGGCGCGTGTTGGCACGCTGCCAGGATTTATTTTTTTTTGGCCCTCGCAAGCTCTATCTGAGCTTGCATAGCGAGGCCCGCCCTTTCCTGCATGGAGCAAGTCAGATGAGTACTGCTCCATGCCACTCTCGCTTCCCCCTTGTCCTCCTGCTCCGATTCCCCCCCGTTCCAAAATCTTCCCCCTGCTCTGGTCCCCCCCGTTCTGATTCCCCCCCCCCCTGCTCCGGTCCCCCCTTCCCGTTCCGATTCCCCCCCTGCTCCGGCCCCCCCGTTCCGTTTCCCCCCCCCCCTGCTCCGATTCCCCCTTGTTGCGAGTGTCTGAGTTTGTGTCTGAGTGTGTGTGTGTGTGTCTGAGTGTGTGTGTGTGTCTGACTGTGTGTGTGTGTGTGTGTGTGTGTGTGAGAGAGAGATCAGGGGGGGAGGGAATGAATGTGAGGAGGGCGGATTCAGGGAGTGGGTTTGAGTCAGAGGGGGATAATTGATGGAGGGGGGAGAGTGAGGAGACAGGGGGTATAGTAGAGGAAGTGAGGAAGAGAGGGGTGAGGGGGGAGAGTGAATGAAGAAGAGAGGGGGTAAGAAAGAGATGGGGCTACACCTTGGGACTATCTGCATTAGAGTGGCACCAGACAAGGTGTGTGTGTGTGTGTGTGTTTGTGTTTGTGTGTGTGTGTGTGTGTGTGTGTGTGTGTGTGTGTGTGTGTGTGTGTGTGTCTGAGAGTGAGAGAGAGTGTCTGAGAGTGAGAGAGAGAGCCTGAGAGTGAGAGAGAGAGCCTGAGAGTGAGAGAGAGAGAGAGTTTGAGAGTGAGAGAGGGATTCTGAAGGGGAGGGAGTCTGAGGGGGAGAGAGTCTGAGGGGGGGGGGGTCTGAGGGGGAGAGAGTCTGAGGGGGAGAGTCTGAGGGGGAGAAAGTCTGAGAGAGTCTGAGGGGGAGAGAGTCTGAGGGGGAGAGAGGCTGAGAGAGGCTGAGGGGGAGAGAGAGGCTGAGAGGAAGAGTCTGAGAGGGAGAGTCTGAGAGGTAGAGTCTGAGAGAGTCTGAGAGGGAGAGTCTGAGAGAGTCTGAGAGGGAGAGTCTGAGAGAGTCTGGTCTGAGAGGGAGAGTCTGAGAGGGAGAGTTTGAGAGGGAGAGTCTGAGAGGGAGAGTGTCTGAGGAGTCTGAGGGAGAGTCTGAGAGGGAGAGTCTGAGAGGGAGGGTGTGTCTGTATGTGTCTGTCTGTGAATGAATACAGACACCAACCCACAATCAGTCAGTCACCCACCCAAGTGTCAGTCACACACGAGTCAGTCAGTCACCCACCCAAGTGTCAGTCACCCATCCCGTCACCCACACACCCCCCACACCCACTCTCTCTCTCTGTCTAGTTAAAATTATGCCCCCCCCTCAAAACATTTCTGCGGACGCCCATGGTTGGTGTGCTAATTATTTTTTTCTTTCTAATTTGTTATATTTATTGCAAAATACCCTAGGCTGACAAGGTTAAACCAGGTTATTCGGTGTAGTTTAATTGATGATAAGAAAATGAAGGAAAATTAACCAAGAAAATGAAATTGTATTTTCACACACACATCATTATAACAAGGATCTCCTCCACCAATTCCTTTGTTTTCACTCCCCATATCATATAATGATGCTAATGAGTATAACTGTAATAAAATATGCACCAGAGCACCTTAATAAATAGATTTTAAGTAGTACAGTAGCATCTTATAAAAACCTGGAAAGCGCAGTTGTTTCTTGATTCGTATAAATCAGCAATATAATGTAATAGCTGAGCATTGCTTGGGAATTCTAAGAAACCAACCTCATCCCTCCTCTCATCCCCTTCTCTCCCTTTCCCTTTATCTCTCTTCCTCCCATCACTTTCCTTTAATACTGTACCTTAAGATGTCCCTAATTCTTTCTGCCACTCTCTCCTTCTCCAGCATTCTTACTTTCTCCTCATGTGCCAACTGAATTCCTATTTCTTTGTCTCCTTTCTGTGTAAAGCTATCTGACTCTCCTTATCTGCCACCAGGCTACATGCATTATGATGTCACCAGTATAATGTCACATGCCAGATACATAGCTTACCATGTTCAACACCCACTGGCTGACATGCTTGTCAGAGAAATTGTAATAACTCACAGAATTAAAAAAATGATGTATCCAATTTCCAAACACTGACAAAACCCTGCTCTTTGATCTCAGGAACCATCATGCAAAATGTGGTTACGATATCTTAAGAGGTGTCCAAATGCATAGCAAACAGACAAAGCTTTCCAAAATCTATGTTAGATACAAATTGGTAGGCTGCAAACCAGTGCCGAAAACCGGTGCATCAAAAACCACGCAGCGATGATTATTGCTGTGGACACAGCTGGGAGTGGACAGTTTATCAGCAGGAATCAATGAAATCCATGCAGGTAAGTAAGTAATGTGTAAAAAAAAAATGTGTGAGTAAAACCACTAACAAAGAGAAGTTGGGGGGCAGTCACGGCATCAACTCTATGGGTAATAACACATACAGGCATACCCCGCATTAACGTACGCAATGGGACCGGAGCATGTATGTAAAGCGAAAATGTACTTAAAGTGAAGCACTACCTTTTCCCACTTATCGATGCATGTACTGTACTGCAATCGTCATATACGTGCCTAACTGATGTAAATAACGCATTTGTAACAGGCTCTATAGTTTCCCCGCTTGCGCACAGCTTCGGTACAGGTAGGGAGCCGGTATTGCTGTTCAGGACGTGCTGACAGGCGCATGCGTGAGCTGCCGTTTGACTATTGGGCGATATGTACTTACTCGCGAGTGTACTTAAAGTGAGTGTCCTTAAAGCGGGGTATGCCTGTATATGAATAATCCAACTGGCATGAAAATATCAGCACAATGATGTTAAAAAAAGGTTTGAGAACTCACGGTCCGCGGGCTGTGGAACAATTCCTGTGGGGCGAGCTCCCAAGCAATAGATGAAGTTCAGTAAGAAAAACCCCAAGTGGGACAGCCGGTGCACAGCAAAATAATAAATAATTGATAAAGCACCTTCATCATGTGAAATACGTTAGAGGACTTGCCAGTACCCCATGTTTGTATTTTATATCAAATAAATTGTTTCTCGGTCACCACGTCCAGCTTCGCTTATTTTGCTGTGCAAAATACGGCTGTCCCACTTTCGGCTTTTCTTCCTCAAAAACTATAGTAGTTGTGCAAGAGCAGTGTGTGGCACCAGCTGTAGTATCACATACTGCAAAACCCCCTGCTTTTCCAGTTTTAGGCAGAAGCTTAGAAAGGATCCATACATTTGGTGCTGTTTCTACACCTTCCAGTCACTTAAGATCATTATTATACTGTACCAACAATATCCTAGCTACACATTATTTTTGCCACAGACTTTTTTTTAAACATGCTGAGGACCTCGTATCCATTAGGGATGGACTAGTTTTGGTGAAAAAACAAAAACCTGAAAATTACATATGTGTAAAAAAAAAAAAAAAGCTGTAGTTGGAAGTAGGACGTAAAGAGTATAATAACGTTATGGGAACACACGAGAGTCATTTGTGAATTGTAGTGTACAGAGCTTTCGAAAGGTCTCACAGGTCTCTTCTTCAAGTGTCCTCAACAGTGGAAAGTACACTGGAAAAGAGACCCGTGAGGTTGTAAAACTCTATACACTGTATCATCTATGAATACATCTCATGTTGGTTCCCTAAAAGTTATTACAACCTACAATTAATATACATTGGGATATATAGAAGACTATTTAAATTATGGTACACACTATACCTGCTACTGTAACCCTCACACTTTTCCTAATGGGTTTCTTCAGGCTTGTATGCTCCACACGACATGTGAACATAACACCATCATCCTGAAGCGAACCTGTGAGCATGAAGAAGCCGGACAGGCTGTAGGTACCATCACCATTATTCTTGTGGCTGTTGAAGAGGACATTCTTTACTACAGTCGGCATAAACTTCTTACTCTGGTGCTCTCGTAGCCACTCAATATGAACATCCAGTGGATAGTAATAAGAGGCATCACAAACAAGTTTCTCTTCTTGTCCCTCCACGAGCGATAGTGATGCAACATTTATAGTAACAGTGGGACTTTCTGTGTAGGGAGAAAGATACAGCAATACTTTAAACTTTCCAAATTATGTTTAGGTTACACTAAATATGAAACTGGATTGTGCTTCACATATCACCAAAATGGAAGTCATCAGATTATTAAAAATGTATTTCCCATTACAATTCCCGCTTCTGAGCTCACTTCCTTAAGACACCAATATTTTCCAATTGCAAATATCACAATATTGTTACAGAATGTACGATAGTGTTGTATTTATTTTATAAAAACGTACCTATAACTTCTAAGCGGATCTTCTGGTCCCCGTACAGAGAGGACACAGATATCGAACAGGAATATAGCCCTTGATTTTCCACAGCCACATTTCTCAGTAAAAGAGAAGCATTTCCCTTTGGTATTTCTTCTACCAGCATTTCGACTCCTTTAATATGATATTCCACCTCCTTTGTGGATCCATTGTAGGAAAGTAATCTCTTCTCTTGTCCTCCCTGCATCTTCAAACTCCAAGTTACAGTCACATCTGCTTGATGGTCCACAGAGAAAGCACAATCCAGTAGAACATCCTTCCTTAGTCTTGTCCGGATGAGAGGAGTCTGGGTACTTAACGTAAACACAGCTGCAGAGCAAATTCTTGTTATTTATCTCACAAAATTCATACGGTAACTATAAAAAGAAAAAAAGTATCAATAATATAACTTAAAAAAAAAAAAAGAATCAATATTAGTGCTGTACTGAGTACCCGGAAATTACCCGGTACCCGGTACTTTTTCAGCTACCCGGAAATTACCTAGACCCGGCAGCAGGGGGCTGGGACTGGCGCCGGCTAGCCGTGTAATTTCAGAGTAGCTGAAAATACTTCAACACTTACCTGCAGCCGGCGACGGAAGGTGAAGAAGACCGATGAGGAAGACCACGGCGACATCTGTGAGCAGCAGGGGAAGAGCCCGCTGTCCAATAGGAATGCTCCTGCTCCAGTCACATGGTTCCCCGGCTCCCACCGGCATCAGCTGTTTGCTGTAATCCTGCTGCTCCCGCCGGCTCGACACAGACTGCTGCTGCTACCGCCACCAGGACGTCTGCTGCTGCTCCCAGATGTCGCCGCTGTCTTCCTCACCTTGCATCGCCAGCTGTAGGTAAAGTGCTAAAGTATTTTCAGCTACTCGGAACTTATCCGGGAACAGTTTCATCCCCCTGCTTCTGGGTCCGGGTAATTTCCGGGTAGATGAAAAAGCGCCAGGTACCAGCTAATTATCCCATGGTTCATTTTGTCCGGGTACCCGTTACCGGTTTTCGCGAAATGTATGACCCTGTAAAACACTAATCAATACTATAATACTCAATACTGTACTATACAAGGGGAACCCAGAAAGTGTCAGTGTTTACAGAAGAAAATCCTGACAAACTAATTATTATTCTCAATAAAATACTATGTAAAATGTACCACTAATCACATACTTGTCATCCTTCGAAATTACCACGTAGTTCCCTCCCTGCTTGAAGGCCAGCAGTTAAAGTGGGTCATTTATCAATGTCTCACGACTGCAAAACAAGTGCAAAATGTGTTGCCACTACTTTCAACTGGATTTTTATCTTTCATAAATTTGGTGTGGTTTTTTGAGCCATACAAAAGAGTATTAATTTTACATAAAGAAAGACCATAAGCCATGAAAGCCTGATGTGACAATTTGTGACTGCCTTGTGGCAGAGGTGGCTGCTTGTCTCTCTGGAAGCAACCGCTAACCTCTTTCTAATATGTTATTGTTAACTTCATTTTTGGTGTGCATTACCTTAATTTTATTTTTTATAAATTACGTAACTTGGAGGCCATTTAAAAAAATTAAATAATGTTTTTTTAATCCTTTGGGTGCCCTAGTACATAGTGATTATGTCATGCCCAACTAAAGGTTTGTTTTTTTCCCGGGTTAGATCATACACTGTATTAGAGTTGCCCCTGCGGTACTCTAAGGCAGGGAAGCGCAAACTTTCTGTGCTGCGCCCCAATGTCTTCCCTGCTGCGTCGCCTGCGCCCCCCCTTCCTACCTTAGAGCTGCATGAAATTACACTGTGGGGTCATGTGACGTCACGTGACCCACGGGGTCATTTGATGTGTGATGTCACATGACCCCGCGGCGTTGCCATGGCGATGCGTCACAGAGTGGGTGCGTCTGGGTAAGTAAAATGTTGCAGAGGCCTCACTCGATCCCCCGGCATTTAATTTAAATGCCGTGGGGAAGAGTGCTGGACCTCTGAAACGGCCCCCACCCCCCCAGCAAAATCTCCCACCCCCCAGTTTGCGCACCTTTGCTCTAAGCCAGCGGTACGCAAACTGGGGGGTGCTAGATTTTTTGGGGGGGCGCGGGCGGTTGCAGAGGTCCCGCGCTCTTCCCCAAGGCATTTAAATGAAATGCCGGGGGATCGTGTTAGGCCTCTGCAACACTTTACTTACCCAGATTCAGCCGGTCTATGACGCGAGGCCTCTGCAACTACACTTACCGTGGTTCAGAAACTTGGCGTCAGGCGTCGGCATAGCAATGTGGCATCAAATGATGCTGTGGGGTCATGTGACATCATGGTTGCCACAGTAACGTGACGTCAAATGACGCCGCGGGTCACCTGATGTTACACGACCCCGCGGTGTCATATGATGCCGTGCGAGGTAAGGTGGGGGGGCGCTCTAACTGAGGAGAACAGGCAGGGGGGTGCCGCTAATAAAGTTTGCGCGCCCCTGCTCTAAGGGTTAATTAAGCAAGGTCAATTGCCCATGAAGGTAGGCTAACAAAGGGATGTACAGATTTAGGGGTATTCATAGAAATTATATGAACCACAACATAGCCAATCCCAGCGGCAAAAATGTAAAAAGTCTAAAAAGAGGGTGAGGTGTGAAATATACAGTATGTGAGGAGATTGAAACCTAAGTTGGCTTGACAACAAAGAAATGGAAGGCTTGTAAGGTATCTTCTCTACTATCCTATTTATTTGGTCCTGTTCTAAGTTGGTGCAGTAAAACAAGAGACAGGAATACCACGTCCTTCTGGCATGCTATTGCAGTAAAGCATTAGTAGCAATCCCCCTTACTTGTTTCTTTTTCATATCAATGTTTTCCCAAAATTCGAACCAGGGAATCCTCTAACCTGAACATCACTATTTTTTACTTCTGGGTTCACCTCCCTCTCCTGGTTCTTGAGATACTTACCATTTTATTTGCCAATGTTTAATCCCATTTGGGAAATCAAAATGGCAGTCAATTCACTCTTGGTCCGTGGGCCAATAGGAAGAAGCAGTGTGATAGGAGAGATAACGTTGCGGCTTCGTATTGGATGACAGATGGCCATCTTTAACTATACAGGAAGAACCCCAGCAACTAAAATTATATATATCACAGGAACAAGGGGTGAAAGGTCCCCAAAGATAAAAATGGTGTTGCTCATCTCTGGAGGACCCCCTACCCAACTAGTTCTGTGAAAAAAAAGGGATATGAAAAATGTGGGGGATTGCTGCTTTAAAATATCCTCAAAGAACTTCTGACTTCAGCACTGAACGAGTTACATGCAAAACCATAGCATGATACTCTTAACTCACCAAGAAGCACGACAACTATTACAACCTAAAGGGAGACGGAGATCTCAATGAGTGCATCCATAAGTCTGTTTTTGAATTTATCATCATCAAGCACTGATGGGCTTATTTTTTTTAAAAAGTTATTAAAACAAAGAGGCGTAAATGACAAGTTCAAGTCTCCCTTTCCAAAAGAAAAACAAACAAACATTTAAACAGCAAACTGCAGACGTGCAAATAATGACCAAGCAGATGCACATGTATATCAGACCAGAACAAAAGAGACAGCAGTCCTTACAATGATATTTTAACAACTGAGTAGTTTTGATATTAGTATTTCAGGGCTCATTGACGGAGTTCTTCAAAGGAGCTAGATGAGGGAAAAGCTGATAAGTAGACGGGTTGTAAAAGGATTAACTCTTGGACAATACAGAAACGTTTGCATTATACTGTACATACATTTTCTTAGCTAAAAAGGGAGTGTCCTTGTGTCTCTTACTTGAAGAACTGCAATTACAGTAAGTTGGCAGGTAAATTAATGTAAACTTGTAAGATGATATATTAAAGCAACCAAAATGGATCTTTTTTTAAATAATGGATTCGAACCAGGGGGTTCTGAAGAACGGAACCACGCTGTCCTTAGCCCCAATGACCCCAGGTTTACAAAATATTTAGGTGCTGGTTGTGACGGTAGGGGTAAATATGGCTGCTGTTAATAAAGGTTACGCCTGCCATTACCCCTACCTATCAATAATACAGTGTATTATGCTATATGTTTTATATGTTATGCATAGCTGTATTGTAAACCTGGTTCCATCAGTTCAGGGACTAGGGGGTTAACTGTGTTTCAGTGGGAAAGTTTGAAAGATTGCCTGCGACCTTTCCCTGAACTCAGGTTATGTTGCATGAGGTAAAAAGGGGAGGGGTTAGGCCCTGATGGTTCTATGGCTGAGGGAATGCCAGCCAATCCCAGCCAGTCAGTTAGTGACAGTTGGAGGTCTCAGAATTCTAAGCACCTGAGTGTCAGTTGGTGTGGGGCTGCTTAAGGCGGTAACTGCTTCAACACAGGGTGCGAGCAGAATGGGGAAAACTTTGTAACGGGGGTCCACGCGCCTAGGTTATAGGGTACTCCCAGTTATCCCCCAGTTATGTGTGAGTGTTGTCTGTGTATACAGTATGTACTGTTGTGGATATATTTTTCGAATAAATTAATTTTATAAACTCTCTTGTTTCTGTCAGCCATATTGATCCCTGGTATAAGTCCTGGTCATCCCGTGACACTGGTACACTTCATGTTTTTTTAAGATTGCACTGCTGGTCATTTTTAAGATTGCACTGCTGGGCCACGGTTTGGCGCCTAGTTTGTTTCCCTGGGTTGGGAGAACACTGGCACCTGAAACTGGGTATCTTGGGAACTAGGGTGTACCCAGAGCTGAAAACAGCGAGGTTCTTGTCTGGAGGATCCTTAGTTCAAATCATGTTATAAAATCAAATCAATTTTAAAAAGAAACGATCAGCTGGGATTTCCTGCTTTAAGGAAATAAACAATATCTATTAGACTACCTCGGATCTACTTTGGGAATTTTTTTGTTCTTTAATGATGGGTTATTTGTACATACACTTGTAAAGTATTGAAGAACGGGTAATTTGGGAGCATGTAAACCGCAATAAGAAAGGGTCTGCAGTTCAATACCTTTGTTAATCAGAGGTAAATTAACAAACATGCTGATGTTCTTGAAACGAAACATTCTTGACTGATACTTTTCTAGCAACCAAGGGGTTAATCCTTTCCATGGTGGTGCTCTTTGGTCAAAAATCGTTTTTTCTTTTCAATTTTTTTACATTACCTAAGACATAGAGTGTGTCAGCATCCTGGGAAACATGCGGTTGTAGATTTTCTTCCACTAACGGTCTCCCTGGAAGTTGGGTTAAAAATGTTGTCACCTCAAAATTGCCTTCTATGTGTTTAAATGTGCAGATGAACCACAAATCCACAATATTATTGGTCTGGATACCAGGCCAGAGAATCTGAATATTATTGGTGAAATATGACTTGATCGCACAAACCAGCATATCTGCATCATTGTCCAGGAATGACATCAATGTCATTGATGAATCTGCAAAGCAAAAATAAGCCCCATTATTTACAAAAGAACAGCGACAAACTTGACTGAGGACATACAGTACACACTCCATTTGAAGTCTTATATTTTGTCCACTGTTTTGATAAATCAAATGTCTGTTAATTTCTTTGTGTGCCGTACAAAGTTTGCAGCCTGTTTTAAAGACGACATCACAAAATGTTGGATATAGGTACTTATTTATTTTAAAAGAATAGACATATTTGAGAGCAGTTTGTTCATTGTAAATGAGTACTATTGTTAGACCACACAGTTTCCTTGATACAGAGCTTCAGTTTATGGTCTTATGGCGCCATCTATTGGCTGTAGTTGAATTGTGCATTATTGCATATGAAAATGTTTAGAGGTACTGTACAGTACTTCTTACTTTTTTAGGCCCTTATATTCAATATGCAGTGAAGCCGTTTGCCAGTGCTGTAGAAGAGTGCAACTCCATTCAAACCAATGGGATTAAAATCTTCAACAGCACAGAGAACCAGCTTCACAGCACATTGAGTACCGACCTTAGTGAAAGAGAAGCAGATTCATTTGCTTGAATTGGAATATTAGAGAATGAGACAGTAAACAATGTAAATAACACAGGCTTAAGAATTTGCAATTAGAAGGCTCAGAAGAACCTGTATAGCATGTTTATGAAATGTTATGGTAAACAAAATGTCACTAAAGTTGTCCTCTCATTCTCCACAATGATTGTTTCTATAAATATCAGGCCTGTTTTGTATTATCAAATCAGACATCGCATCGAAATAATGGTTTGGGTTGCTAAATTCTGCACATTCGGGTCACCTTCATAATAAAATCATTGTCTTTTCACATAATTGATAAATCATCCACTGCTGTAGAAGTTTACAATGCAGTTATATCTAGCAGGGAATGAAATAAGGTTCAGTGGATATGATTGATTTTTATTGGTATCAAGCAACAACAAAAAATGTCTGTGGGGTATATTCAATAAAATATCAAAGACATTTAAAGGAGCAGTTCTGTTACAGTGTGATACAGGCATTAATACATCCAGGAAGTAAGTTGCGGCACCTTTCTGGGTAAGTGTCTTGGGAACCAGGTGATCCCTGGAGCAGAAATAAATGAAGTTCAGCTTCAGAGACCTATACTTCCAATCTATACAGCAGTGGTTCCAAACCCCAGTCTTCAAGGACCAGTAACAGTGCAGGTTTTAAGGATACCCTGGCTTGGGCACAGGTGGTTCAGTCACAATGATTGGGCCACCTGTGCTAATGAGAGGATTGCTTTAAAACCTGCACTGCACAACGATTGGGCCACCTGTGCTAACGAGAGGATTGCCTTAAAACCTGCACTGTTAGTGGTACTTGAGGACTGCAGTTGGGAACCACTGCTATCCAGTATATATGTAGCCAAGTGCCCTTGGCTATAGCCAGTGCTCGACAAACCCGGTCGCCAACTCGCCAGCTGCGATCGGATATTGGCTCGTGGCCAGTAACCTTTCCCCTGCTCTGCAAAAAAAAAAATCCACTGTTCGGAAAAAAAAAAAAATTCGAAGAAAAAAAAATCGTAGCTGATTGGCTGTGACGCGGGATGGAGTTGCCAGGACTTCAAACCGCCCTTTCTGCATGGGTAAGTAATGGGGGGGGGGGGAGTTGAGTGCGTGCGTGCATGCGCGTCTGCTGCTGCTGCTCCTCCTCCTCCTCCTCATATCCTGCTGTATAATTCTGTCAGCTCCTATAATTTACAATTTACTGATCCGGTCATGGAGGAGTTTGGACAGATGCTTCAGGTGGGGGGAATTTAATGCACTTTAAATATTTATATACAGTATACACTGATACATCCTTCCCCCTCTCTCCGTTGCTCCCGCTGCCCGCGCGGGTCGGAACATACTGCAGTTGCCGGTGGTTCTCTCCCCCCCCCCCATCCTGTGTTCCCGCTGCCCGCGCGGGTCACATACTGTAGTGGCCGGGGTGTTTCTCTCCCCCCCCCCCCCATCCTGTGTTCCCGCTGCCCGCGCGGGTCACATGCTGAAGTAACCGGGGTGTTTCTCTCTCCCCCCCCCCCCCCATCCTGTGTTCCCGCTGCCCGCGCGGGTCTGAAGATACTGCAGTTGCCGGTGTTTCTCTCCCCCACCCCATCCTGTGTTCCCGCTGCCCGCGCGGGTTTGAAGATACTGCAGTTGCCGGTGTTTCTCTCCCCTTGGTGCTCCTGCTGCTCGCGCGGGGCGGGAGGAAGTAGCGGGGTGTTTCCCCCCCCCCTCTCTCTCTCCCCTCCGGCGCAGGTCCCTTCCTGTGTGTGTGTGTATGGGTATGAGAGAGAGATTTTGTGTGTGTGTGTGTGTGTGTGTGTGTGTGTGTGTGTGTGTGTATGAGAGAGAGATTATGTGTGTGTGTGTGTGTGTGTATGGGTATGAGAGAGAGATTGTGTGTGTGTGTGTGTGTGTGTGTGTGTGTGTGTGTGTGTGTGTGTGTGTGTGTGTGTGTGTGTGTGTGTGTGTGTGTGTGTGTGTGTGTGTGTGTGTGTGTGTGTGTGTGTGATTGAGTGTTTGTGTGTGTGTATGGGAGAGAGAGAATGTGTGTGTGCAGGACACCAGAGGTAACCCCCCAGTCAGTCACCCCCCGCTCCACCAGTCAGTCACCCCCCACCCAGTCAGTCACCCCACCCAGTCACCCCACCCCCCCACACAGTCACCCAATCAGTCACCCCACCCCCCACCCAGTCAGTCAAAAGTCCCCCAGTCAGTCAGTGTCAGTCATACCACCCCCCCACCCAGTCACCCAGTCACCCAGTCAGTCATCCCATCCCCTCACCCAGTCACCAAGTCAGTCATCCCACCCCCCAACCAGTCACCAAGTCAGTCAAAAGTCACCCAGTCAGTCAAAGTCAGTCATCCCACCCCCCCCCCCCCAGTCAGTCAGTTACCCCCCCAGGTCAGTCAGTTGCCTCCCCCCCGTCAGTCAGTTACCCCCCGTCTCTCCCCCTTCTCTGTCTCTCCCCCCCCTCTCTGTCTCTCCCCCCTCTCTGTCTCTCCCCCCTCTCTCTCCCCCCTCTCTGTCTCTCTCTCCCCCCTCTCTGTCTCTCTCTCCCCCCTCTCTGTCTCTCTCCCCTCTCTTTCTCTCTCCCCTCTCTGTTTCTCTCCCCTCTCTGTCTCTCTCCCCTCTCTGTCTCTCTCCCCTCTCTGTCTCTCTCCCCTCTCTGTCTCTCTCCCCTCTCTGTCTCTCTGTCTCTCCCCTCTCTGTCTCTCTGTCTCTCCCCTCTCTGTCTCTCTGTCTCTCCCCTCTCTGTCTCTCCCCTCTCTTCCCTCTCTGTCTCTCCCCTCTCTTCCCTCTCTGTCTCTCCCCTTTCTGTCTCTCTGTCTCTCCCCTCTCTTCCCTCTCTGTCTCTCCCCTTTCTGTCTCTCTGTCTCTCCCCTCTCTGTCTCTCCCCTCTCTGTCTCTCGGTCTCTCCCCTCTCTGTCAGTGTCAGTCATACCACCCCCCCACCCAGTCACCCAGTCACCCAGTCAGTCATCCCATCCCCTCACCCAGTCACCCAGTCAGTCATCCCATCCCCTCACCCAGTCACCAAGTCAGTCATCCCACCCCCCAACCAGTCACCAAGTCAGTCAAAAGTCACCCAGTCAGTCAAAGTCAGTCATCCCACCCCCCCCCCAGTCAGTCAGTTACCCCCCCAGGTCAGTCAGTTGCCTCCCCCCGTCAGTCAGTTACCCCCCGTCTCTCCCCCTTCTCTGTCTCTCCCCCCCTCTCTGTCTCTCCCCCCTCTCTGTCTCTCCCCCCTCTCTCTCCCCCCTCTCTGTCTCTCTCTCCCCCCTCTCTGTCTCTCTCTCCCCCCTCTCTGTCTCTCTCCCCTCTCTTTCTCTCTCCCCTCTCTGTTTCTCTCCCCTCTCTGTCTCTCTCCCCTCTCTGTCTCTCTCCCCTCTCTGTCTCTCTCCCCTCTCTGTCTCTCTCCCCTCTCTGTCTCTCTCCCCTCTCTGTCTCTCTGTCTCTCCCCTCTCTGTCTCTCTGTCTCTCCCCTCTCTGTCTCTCTGTCTCTCCCCTCTCTGTCTCTCCCCTCTCTTCCCTCTCTGTCTCTCCCCTCTCTTCCCTCTCTGTCTCTCCCCTTTCTGTCTCTCTGTCTCTCCCCTCTCTTCCCTCTCTGTCTCTCCCCTTTCTGTCTCTCTGTCTCTCCCCTCTCTGTCTCTCTCCTCTCTGTCTCTCGGTCTCTCCCCTCTCTGTCTCTCCCATCTCTGTCTCTCTCCCTTCTCTGTCTCTCTCCCCTCTCTGTCTCTGTCCTCTCTGTCTCTCTCCCCTCTCTGTCTCTCCGTCTCTCTCCCCTCTCTGTCTCTGTCTCTCCCCCCTCTGTCTCTCTGTCTCTCTCCCCTCTCTGTCTCTCTCCCCTCTCTGTCTCTCTGTCTCTGTCTCACACACTCTCTGTCTCACACTCTCGATCTGGATATCTTATTTACCCTGTATATCTTAACTGCCCTATACTACACCGAAATAACCTATACTGCTTTCTTCCAGATCTGACTCAAGCTTCACCCGGGAGACATCGGAATCCCCCCCAACCCAGAAGACAGGTAAGGAACACCTCCCCTCCAATGTATAACATTGCGGGAATGAGGGTACATGGACATTGAGGGACTGCAGATCAGGTAAGATCCCAGGCGGGATTGCTGCTTTAAATATTGTGAAGCGGGGACGTCCAGATACTGGTTAAGGGGTTCAGGAAACTAGTCATTCACATCTGGCTTTTTTTTCTAGATCTGACATTTATTCACACAAACACACACACACATACTCAATCTCTCTCTCCCATACACACACACACACACACGTAACAAGGACCAATTGTAGTATAATGTAATACAATAAATAAACTTATGTCAAAAACGAATGTTCTTACTAGGAATTTATTCAATTTATTTTATTTATGTATTTTTTTAAAAGCGGGGGCGGGACTAGGGGCGGGGTTGTGGGCAGGACTAGGGGCGGGGTTGGGGGCGGGACTAGGTGGCGAGTAGATTTTTTGGTTCGGCGAGTAGATTTTTGGGTGATTTGTCAAGCACTGGCTATAGCCTTCTACTGGCCTCAACACTATAAATCCTGATAGGAACAGGCAGGGATTAATCTCATGCGCAGGGCCTAGTCTGCAGTTGCAGCCTGGATGGGTACTATGTTGCTTATGCAGTGGCAGGCCTAAACCGGCAGTTGGAGTGTCATATCTGGGGAGGGTACTGACTGGGTCACATGTATATGGTGTGATGCCTGTCAGTACCTGGACCTGCCCTGTTATGGGGCAGGGTTACAAGCCCTTCCCCCCCACCCGAGTATAAAAGCTGACACTCTACCAAATTGAGAGAGGTTGATACCCTTTTCCCTACCAGAGGGTCAAGGAGATTGGGAGGGGATCTTGGGGCCTCAAGGCCCTGGGGTCTGTTCCAGGGCTGGAGGACGATCATGCTGTTATACAATAAAACTGCAGTTGGACCAACTATGGTTTGTGGTTATTGGAAAGGAGTATTGCCTGTGGGGACCATCCTACATCCAGCAGGATCCTCATGGGATAGAGGCGCTGCACAGTAAAGAGATGTAAAAAGCCTGCCATGTTGCTGCTCCCAAACTTCAACTACGGAGCCACTCAGACTTCCTGAACCAGCAGGTGAGCTACAGTACCCAGGGAAAACACCTATGCAGTGGCCAGATCTTCCGTGGCAGGGTGGAAAAGGTGCTACATATAAAAAGGGGGGCTATGGGGAAGTGCTCCTTTAACGCTGGTTAATAGTCATTCAAATTAATGTTAACAAGCAAAACTGGCTATCACACTTTAGTAATACACATACACACCTACAATATGATTTATTTCCACTAACCTGAATTCAAAATTAGTGAGCCTTGACAGATGTGCTTTCCAAGGTAAGGTACAGTATGTATTGCTAATGTGTAAATAAAAGCACTTTTGTCTCACCTTTCAAAATGAATCTAACACCTTCCGAATCAAAAGATTCCTGTACAGATCCTGACTTGCTTCCCAGCACTAACCAGGCCCCAAGTTGGGTAAGCTCTTTGTTTTCCACCCACTGACTATTCTCAGATGTATGTCTTTTCTCAAATAAGCAGGGCAGTTTTTTGCTCTCCCTGAAGGTCACGTCTTCAAAAGTCTGATTTCCTGCAATATAAACAGAGGCAGAGTTTTTAAATCAAATGTACACAGATAAATATCATCGTAGTTACTATAAAATAAAAACAAACCTGCAAAATACTTGTCTAAACACTGTAAAAGGTGACTTGCCAAAGCTGCTCCAGGGAAAATTGCACAATTCCTCCTAAGGCGCATATTTAATTTTTTTTACCTGTATTCGATTTTGAGATTATCCCTGGTTGCCAAGAATTTTCACTTTTAAAACTTCCAGACTGGAGTAATTGTCAATAGGGAGGCGCAACCGTTTTTGAGATATTACATCCCATCTTCCTATAAGATTACCCTTTTTGTAATGGTAAAACTAAAAAAGTTAAATTTCTCATCAATTTGAGGCTTTCCACAGGGTAGAGTACTACGGCTCCAAAATATGAAAGTAAAAAAATATATATATCAGATTGTATTTTATTTTGGGGGAAAAAAAAGTACTTTTATTTCATGGATGGTGCTTATATACATAAAATTACACATGCATAGTTGTCCACAGTCCCGAATTGGCAAAGACAGTCCTGAAAATTGCTAAAGTGCCCTGAGGGATTTCTGCTCCCAGCACGTTCCAGGAGGTGGGCCACAATCGTAATGGTGGGAGTAGGTTGAGGCGGGAAAACGGGGAACCCATTGGATGGCTCAGTCGGTGGGGGATGTTTCTCTAAAGTTAAGAAACATGATTTTCTTACTCTCTAGCTTCTAAGGTTACTATGGTAACTTAGATTGCAATGGGATCTGGGGTGTACTGGGGAGTACTGGGCACTTAATATTTCGATCACTTATACCTGCTGAACAACACATTAGATTTTATTTATTATTAAATACAATTTTTTTTTAAATGTTGCTTTAAAAACAATAGTGATTATACCAAGTGTTTTATGCTGTCTCCAGTTATTTATGACAATCTTGCGTTATCGATGACGTTTGGGAACTTGAATATATTCCTTGCAATTGTTGAATTGGAAAAGGATGTCCAAATCGGCATATCGAAAAACCATCTTTGTTATTTGTATAAAATAAGGCCGCACTTATAGTGCTGGCGACGGTGACGCGACCGATGATGTCACCCGTCGCCAATCGCTAGAGTTGCACTTTAGTTTTGGGCGACGTCATAAAAGGCACAGAGAAGCTCCCGATTGGCCGCAAGGGGAGACCGTCGCTGAAAAAATAAAATAACAGTGACTACCAAATTTTTGGTAGCACTGTCGCTGCGTCACTTTGTCGCCGTCGCGTGCACTATAAGCACACGTTACGGCAACAATGCATTTGTTTTGCCGGGACACGATGCCGCCGTTGCGTCGCCGGCACTATAAGCGCAGCCTAACGCTACAGCAAGAGACATGCAAAGCATCTCGGCTGGAAAGTCTGTATCTGCCATTTTCGGCTGAAAATCACCATAAACGTCAACAGGGATTTTTGTCCGATAACAGCCCCAAACAGCCACTTCAGCATATATAGAATAATACCCTAAGAATACAATAGAAGATGAAGTTTGCAAACGTAAGCAAAACGTCAATACTGTAGCTGTTTGTTTTTTTTTTTTTGCATCTACATAGGGTGACCAGATTTTTAAAATGAAAAACCGGGACACATTTTTTTTTTTTGTATATATAACAGTTTATTTATTGAAGTACACTTATACTTTACTACCATTAGAGAGAGAGTGTGTGTGTGTGTGTGTGTACACCTCAATAATCTAACAAAAAAAAAACCCAGATGTGAATGATTCTGAACCCATTAACCAGTGTCTGGATGCCCCCTCTTCACAATTTCTAAAAGCAGCAATCCCCCCTGGGATCTTACCTGATCCACAGTCCCTCAAGGTACTATACTGGAGGGGAGGTGTTCCTTACCTGTCTTCCGATGTCTCCCGCGTGAAATTTGAGTCAGATCTGGAAGAAAGCAGAGTAGGTTACTTCGGTGTAGGTATACGGCAGTTAAGATAAGACAGAGGGTGAGGGAGACAGGGAGGGCAGGCGAGGGAGGGAGACAGGGATGGAGGGAGATAGGAAGGGAGGGCGAGGGAGACAGGGAGGGAGGGCGAGGGAGGGAGACAGGGAGGGCGAGGGAGGGAGACAGGAAGCGAGGGAGGGAGACAGACAGGAATGGAGGGCGAGGGAGGGAGACAGACAGGGAGGGAGGGCGAGGGAGGGAGACAGAGAGGGAGGGAGGGCGAGGGAGGGAGACAGGGCGAGGGAGACAGGGAGGGAGGGCGAGGGAGGGAGACAGGGAGGAAGGAGGGAGACAGGGAGGGAGGGACGGAGACAGGGAGGGTGAGGGAGGGTGATGGAGGGTGAGACATGGAGGGTGAGGGAGGGGGAGACAGGGAGGGTGAGACAGGGAGGGAGGGTGAGACAGGGAGGGAGGGAGGGTGAGACAGGGAGGGAGGGAGGGAGACAGGGGTTGCGACAGGGAGGGAGACAGGGGGTGAGACAGGGAGGGGGTGAGACAGGGTGAGACAGGGAGGGAGACAGGGTGGGAGGGAAGGAGGGAGACAGGGTGGGAGGGAAGGAGGGAGACAGGGTGGGAGACAGGGTGGGAGGGAAGGAGGGAGACAGCGTGGGAGGGAAGGAGGGAGACAGGGTGGGAGGGAAGGAGGGAGACAGGGTGGGAGACAGGGTGTGAAGGAAGGAGGGAGACAGGGTGGGAGACAGGGTGGGAGGGAAGGTGGGAGACAGGGTGGGAGGGAAGGAGGGAAACAGGGTGGGAGACAGGGTGGAAGGGAGACAGGGTGGGAGGGAAGGTGGGAGACAGGGCGGGAGGGAAGGAGGGAGACAGGTTGGGAGGGAAGGAGGGAGACAGGGTGGGGGAGAGAGAGGGAGGGAGAGAGAGGGAGGGAGACACACACACACACACACACACTGATACACACACACACACACACTGATACACACACACCCCCACTTATACACACACACACACACACACTGATACTGTTACACACACCCACTGATACACCCCCACACCCCCACTGATACACAAACACACCCCCACTGATATACACACACACACCCACTGATACACACACACATACCCCCACTGATACACACACACACACCCACTGATACACACACACACTGATACACACAACACACCTCCACTGATACACACACACACACACTGATACACCCACCCACTGATACACACACACACACACACACACACACACACACACACACACACACACACACACACACACACACACAGATACACACACACACATACACACACACAGATACACACACACACACACACACACACAGATACACACAGATACACACACACACACACACACAGATATACACACACACAGATACACACACACACACACACACACACACACTGATACACATACACACACTGATACACATACACACACACACACACACACACACACTGATACACATACACACACACACGCACACTGATACACACACACACACACACCCACCCACCCACACACACAGATACACACACTGATACACACACACAGATACACCCCGCCTCCCCCTGCACCGCCTGCCAGCCCCTGCACCGCCCGCGACCGCGCAGCAACCACTGCCCGCCCCTGAGCCCATCTCCCACACCAAGGGGATGGGGGAAAGTGAGTGCCGGGGGGCAAAGCTGTGAGCGCCAGGGGGGCAAAGCTGGGAGCGCTGATGGGCAATGGTGGGAGTGCCGATGGGCAAAGGTGGGAGCGCCGGGTGGGCAATGGTGGGAGCGCCGGGGGGGCAATGCTGGGAGCGCCGGGGGGGGCAAAGGTACAAGGTGGTACAAAGGCAGGCGCACCCCCACTACCACCTCCTATTACCCCCCCCCCCCTGGCTGGGACCCGGGACAGAAGGGGGACACTCACCGCGCACAGAGGAGCCAGGTGCGGGAAGACGTGTGCTCTGCACAAAGCGGAAGTCCCGCCCCTGGCTTCCTCTGACCTGCCTGCAACCAATCCCCTGCGGGCCGGCCGGCATTGTAAGTCCCGCCCCCGGCATCATCATTCATCCAATCCCCTGCGGGCCGGCCGGCATTCTAAGTCCCGCCCCCGGCATTCTCCTTCATTCAGTCCCCCCGGCAGCATTCACACACACATTGTACATAGAAAATACTTACCGGCCGCCGCATTCTCACCGCCGCTGCCCCGCAATACCGGGACCAGGGACAAAAACCGGGACGACTTAAAACCGGGACAGGACACAAAAAAATGGGACTGTCCCGGTAAAACCGGTACGAATGGTCACCCTACATCTACATGACTTTCCAATGCAAATATAGTCCAGTGTTTTGGTTCTCTAGCTTTATTGATCCTGGAGAAGTGAAGATTTGTTGAAATCTGTAACATCTTTTAGGGGACCAATGTCACAGTTTTCCATAGATAAAAAAATTACCATGTACAGAACTTTAAGTGCTGTCACCGTACACTTGAAGAAAGCTATGTACCCCATAAATCTACGAACTTACATGTGAATGACTCTTTATGAAGATATTCAATACATATTATTTTTTTATGCAATTCATGCTCCACCACTTTGTTTGAATCCTTTTGCTATCTATGCAATATGTTGCTGGAAACTTTGGCGGTGAAAGGGTTAGCCAGACATGCCAACTTCCACTTTATTCCTGTGAGTCTCAGTTTCATACTGTAGATTTTTAACATCAGACTTGCATAGACTTCAGGGGAGCTTCAATCTTTAGAAGTCAGTAGTTTTTCATGCTGTTTTTTGCCCCAATCTCACCAATGTGGGACCTTAGAAGTTGACAACCCTAGGGTAACCACTATGCATCTTTGCAGGCACCTCCAGCAATAAAAGGGTTATTATGGAGTCTAAAAACGTAAGAACAGTAGTTTGTTTGTATGGCTGAGCTCATATTTCCCTCAGTTCTCACTTGATGGTATGATCTGCAGCAGCAGCAGCAGCAGCAGCAGCAGCAGCAGCAGCATTGTTTTCTCTACAGCAGTGAAGGGGTTAGCAAACCCCTGCTACATACACTTACCATATATCACCATACAAAGAATAAGAAAAAACAACTTGGAGTCCATTGGAGCTTCACGAGGGAAATTTTGAAAGACGGTCTTTCATTTTTGGTGCTTTCACTTTCGTTTATAGGGAAAGTTATTGCTGGAGGAGGAGACTGAGTCACTAGAGATAAACCTCTAGGGGGCCTATGCAGAGAGCAGCGAGAAGCGCAATCTCGCCAGGTTTTCGCCAAATATGCCTATAGCAAATTAGATAATGGCGAGAAACTGGCGAGATGAGGAAAAACCGCCAGTTTTTTTTTTTGTTTTAAAAACTCGCTGCGCGGGTGGCGAGAAGCAATATCTCGCCAGTTTTAAAACCCGCCGTATGCAGGTAGCCCCGATCAGCATCTCGCTGCTGATCGCGCCAATAAAATGGAGAGATGTTCTCCAAATAGCTCCGCCAAAAAAAGTTGGCAAGAAGCTGGAGCTGAGCGGCGATAGGGGACATTAAAAAAAAATCAGGCCCTTTTCCTGACTCGGATTGATGCAGGGGGGCTGCAGAGGTGATACCATTAATACCAGCACCGGAGGCCCCCTGGCATGCATCCGAGGCAGGAAAAATGCATGTACAGGCCACTTCATTACCTTAGCGGGTAACCAAGGGCCAAATACCCCCTTCACCCACACCCGCTTTATTGTGGGTAGCGGGTGTGGGTGAAGGGGGTATTTGGCCCTTGGTGTGAGTTTAGGGCTTGCGGGGGGGGTTGCGGGTGCACTTAACCCCTTCACGACAGTAGCAGTTAAGACACCTACGGTCATGAAGGGGTTAACCCCTCCCGCTACCCCCCCGCAAGCCCTAAACAACCACCGTTGGGGCTAATACCCCCTTCACCCACACCCGCTACCCACAATGAAGAATAATCACACACAGCAGCCCCACACTAAATAAATAAATCTAAATGAATAAATAAATAAATGAAAATAAATATATATATATATATATATATATATATATATATATATATAACAACAACCCTTATAACCCCTAACATACACATATATGCACATCAATGATACTATAGACCGGCGGGGGCCCTCGGGTGTTACCCGCAGGCCTGCAGTACCAATTATGTGCCCCCCCCAAATTAATGAATAAACACATACATACTTTTAAAGAAATAACCCCCCCCCTAACACATACAGAATAGTTATGGCCACAATTACTATTATCCACAAAGGGATAATAGTGAATGTGCCCATTTTAAATACATAAACAGCAATAAATACATTAAATACATATAGCACTTACCCATTACCGGTTGCCACGATGAAGGCCATCCTCATCTTCATCTTGCCCATGTCCCCTCCGCTGCTGCAAAACAGACACAAGAATGAAAACATCCAAAGTAATGTCCCCTAACCCCTTAATCACCATAGCGGTTATTAACCGCTACAGTCAATAAGGGGTTAACCCACCCTCACCCAGCACTCGGGACGCCTACATACCCTCCCACACTAACCCCCCACCCCGTGAGGCCTAACCACCCTCACCCACTATCCACAAGGGAGGCCTACCCACATACCGTTGGGGAACAACCCCGCCCACCCCCAGTACCCACAATAAAAACAATACAGTGACCCACAATAAACATCATTATATTTAATAAATACATTACCCACCCCCTGTGCCCCCCCATAAATACAAGATTTATCCTTTTACAAACAGGGTTCATAACACAGCCCCACGCGAGTCCCCGGTGGCCTGGCAGGGCACCTGACAGACCTACACGATACCAGCAGCCCTTTTCATACAGGTTCTGGAGGCCTGTTGGTGGGTCCCGCCAGCACCATGGCCCCCAGGTGGTCTCCTTGGGTCACCATGGGCCACAATTGGATCCCCACGGTAGGCCCAAGGATGTCTGGGAGCCCCGGGTCAGACCCACAGGTGTCTGCGGGGCCTCGGGTGGTTCCCACGGGGGTCTGGGGAACTCACGAGTGCTCACTATGGGTCCACGGTGCCCCCACGGATGTGGGACCACCGCTTCATCCCCGCACCTATGGGTCGGCGGTGCCCCCACGGATGTGGGACCACCGCTTCATCCCCGCAGACTACGGGTCCGCGGTGCCCCCACAGATGTTAGGCCACACACACATGATGAACCAATATACAAATAAATGTAGAAGGGTTATCAAAAACATGCTGTACTCAAAATAACAGATCTCCATAAATACACACTACAATACAAGTAATTTCCTTTCATAATCCTAACTGATATTACAATCAAAAAGATCAAATGCCAATCAAAAACCTCAAATCACAATCAACACATTGCATTTACATTGTATATATGATGCATACAATCTAAGCACCATATACATTCTGCAAATGAATGTTAACAATAACATTGCAAGCAAAATACAGATAACTCCAAACAAATATACTATTGTAACCAATCCGGTAAACATAAATCAATTACCATTCATTAATGACATCCCTAAACAATTTACATTCCATCCCTAAACAATTTACATTCCATACCTAAACAATTTACATTCCATCCCTAACAATTAAACAATTAACTAATTCAAACCTGCAACTGAACAATGTAGCCTGTGAAAATATATAAGTACCAACAAGCATAAAAAATTGACAACCAAGGGTAACCCTGACCTCTAATACAACATACAATAGCAACGATTACATCTATCTAATTTTAAAATACTTTAAACACACATTTAAGCATAGATGCATAGTCAAAATAATTAAAAACCCATCAAATCAAGCTTTTAAAACACTATCATTTCTTACCCTGTATGTATATATCTCTCTAGACATATATACATACATACATACATACATACATACATACAGTGGCAAGAAATCATATACCACAGATAATTAAATAAACATGTAAAGAAAAGAATTTAAAAAAAGTAACAAGTTCAATTAAATACATTTCTTTAGTTCACTTACCATTACTTGCCCCCACCGACTCCCGTTGAATTGGTTACTCACGATCAAAACCACCAGGCACAGGAACCCATAAAATAACAAACCATAAAAAAATAAACATTCAACTAAAAATCCAAATCAATCCACGGGTCTTCTAATTTTAATCCATCTTCATCTGTATTCTTCTTTCTTCTATCTTCTTCCGGGGTCTTCTTCCTTTCTTCGGCCATGCCCTGGCCTTCTTTTTCTGTAGGAGGTCCTTCCTCCTCGGCGGCTGGCTTCAAAATGAGACGACATAGGCTTTTAAAGGCCTATGACATCACATTTTCGTCATATGGTTCCCATGGCCCTGATTGGGCCGTGAAAACCATGTGTTTTGGCCGATAAAAAAAAAAATGATGACGTCACTTAAAGGCAATGAAAGCACAGCCAATCAGAATGGCTTTGCTTCAATTGCCTTTAAGATGACGTCATTAAAAGAAACATGGCCGTCCACACATGGTACGGTAGCCAATCAGAGCGTGGGAACTCCATCCCTACTCTGGCTCTAGTACCATGTGACAGGCTTTCAATGACGTCACATCCTTTCTCCCCCAAGCCTCTGTCACATGGTATACTAGAGCTGTTTCTCTCTGCTGCAAACACAACTCGCCATGGGACGGCATCTCGGCAGCTTCTCGTCAGGCAGCCGTCTCGCCACCGGTTACTCGCCATTATTTCAAATGGTGGTGGCGCATTCATTCGCCAGGGATTCGGCCCTCCCTGCATACAGCGAGGTTAACACGCCAAAAACCTGGCGAATTGAAACCCTGGCGAATGCCATTTTTCGGCCCTTTCTGCATAGGCCCCTAGGTCAGAGTGGTGCATGTGTAGTGCTGCTCTAAATAAACAACAGCTTCCAAGATTCATTCAAATCAGTGGAATGATTTTGGACTGATGACTGATGCCTATGGAGTCTATACACAAGATTCCTGTCTGTTAAACAGGTGCAAACAAAATGAGAAACATGTCCACCAAGTTTATTAAAGAAAAAAATCTCTTTTTCTTAACATGGGACTAAACCCTATGAGGCAACGGGGCCTCGTCTGTGAGAACTCTATTTATTCCGGATGGGGACTGCACTGCACTGAAGGGGCTAAAGGAGCAATTCCTCCCATAATTAACTTGCACTAAACACAAAGTCTCAAACCCCCACTGGCTTATAAACAATGTTAGCTTTAATGATCAGAGAAGAAAAGGTGTCCTCCAGCGCGTTGACTCAAGTATAGTTGTCGTGCAAAGTTCAAATAAATGCAAAAGAAGACAACAATATATCAATAAAGGTTATAAACCTACTAAAACACTAGCAGTTAGGTACAGACACTTACAATTTAAAGATAACTTGTATTGAATTTAAATATGGCTTGTATTTGAGATTTTCTTCCTATCCGGAGTTGCAGTTTATACGAGACAGGCTAGATCTCCAATATATTCAGAGTATACAATGGAAACAAAAGAGAAAAAAGATCATGGCACAATAAATTTATTAACATTGCTTTTTATGTATTTAATGTATTTACATTGCAAATTAAGTTTGACTGTATTTTAGTATGTTTTAGATAATTTCAATGTTGTGAAAATCAAGGCAGATATGTTTTTTCAAGTAAACAGCTGAATTTGGGGATGTAAAGGACTTTCCAACCAGCTGTAAAGACTTTCAATTAATCAGAAACAGTATTTAAACCCACAATGCATCACCTTGAGCCATATCTCTGATGAAGCAGTTGTGAAACGCGTTAGATTTGAACTTGCAAGCCACCGTAGTTCCCTGTGATGTGTGACAGATGACGTGTGGATTCCCCTTTGCTGTGGTCATCAGGTGATTGTTCCGTGGGTACCCGTATGCGGATACGAGCATTACCGAGACACCGCCGCGCAAACATTTCCTCCTGGCACTCCTGACCGTGCGCAAGGTACAGGGGAGTAGGAGAGGTGCAGTGTCTCCCATCTATTAAGAACTGAGGTGACGGACGCAGCAGACGCTCAACTGATGGGGGTTGTGGACTCCGTGAAAACTGGAATGTGAGCAGGATCATTACCAAAGCGGAGAGCCAAGTTCCACACGCTGGGAAGAAGGCTGTTTTTTGCATATACAGACGCACTTACCTGAATGCCCTCCTACTGTCTTTGTACGTTCCCACCAATTCGATTGTGAGCTCTTCGGAGCAGGGACTCCTCTTCTACAATGTACTACTTACTTTTATGTCTGAAGCTCTTATTCCCATGATCTGTTATTTGTACTATTTCTTATTTATATGATTGTCACATTAATTACTGCTGTGAAGCACTATGTACATTAATGGCGCTATATTAATAAAGACTTACATACATACATATACGGGCTGCAAGTGCAATATTGTTCTGTCCAAGTCCCTTGTTAATAAATTTATTGTGCCATGATCTTTTTTTCTCTTTTGTTTCCATTGCATACTCTGAATATATTGGCGATCTAGCCTGTCTCGATTAACCTCTGCAACTCCGGATAGGAAGAAAATCTCACCTACAAGCTATATTTAAATTCCTGCCTTGATTAACCTCTGCAACTCCGGATAGGAAGAAAATCTTGAATACAAGTTATATTTAAATTGTAAGTGCATGTACCTAACTGTTAGTGTTTTAGTAGGTTTATAACCTTTATTGATATATTGTTGTCTTCTTTTGCATTTATTTGAACTTTGCACAACAACTATACTTGAGTTGCCGGAGGACACCTTTTCTTCTTTACTCACATTTGGAGGGACGTGGAACTCTCTTCTGGACTCTGGCAGCTGGACCAAAGTATACCTAAATTGGACTCTTTAACTTTTTCTATTTACACATTTGTGTTGTATTTATACTGTAATGGATACAGGTAAACCCCGTTATAGCGCGACCCGTTATAACGTGAATCGGTTATAACGCGGTTTTCACGTGGCTCCCGTTTTTAAAAAAAATGTTTTTTCTTTTTTTTGCACACTGCACACACTGCAAACACTGCACACACTGCACACACTGCACACACTCTCACTGCACACACACTCACTGCACACACTCTCACTGCACACACTCTCACTGCACACACTCTCACTGCACACACTCTCACTGCACACACTCTCACTGCACACACTCACAGGACACTACATACTCACAGGACACTGCACACACTGACTGCACACACACACTGCACACACTCACAGGACACTGCACACTGCACACACTCAC
Organism: Ascaphus truei; assembly: GCF_040206685.1. Lineage (NCBI taxonomy): Eukaryota > Metazoa > Chordata > Amphibia > Anura > Ascaphidae > Ascaphus > Ascaphus truei. The sequence continues at coordinate 80,039,209 of NC_134485.1, forward strand.
AGGACACTGCACACTGCACACACTCACAGGACACTGCACACACTCACAGGACACTGCACACTGCACACACTCACAGGACACTGCACACTGCACACACTCACAGGACACTGCACACTGCACACACTCACACTGCACACTGCACACACTCACAGGACACTGCACACTGCACACACACTCACAGGACACTGCACACTGCACACACATTCACAGGACACTGCACACTGCACACACACTCACAGGATACTGCACAGCACACACACTCACAGGACACTGCACAGCACACACACTCACAGGACACTGCACAGCACACACACTAACAGGACACTGCACAGCACAGCACACACACTCACAGGACACTGCACAGCACACACACTCACAGGACACTGCACAGCACACACACTCACAGGACACTGCACAGCACACACACTCACAGGACACTGCACAGCACACACACTCACAGGACTGCACAGCACACACACTCACAGGACACTGCACAGGACACACACTCACAGGACACTGCACAGCACACACACTCACAGGACACTGCACAGGACACACACTCACACACACTCTCTCTCCCTCTCACCCCCTCCCCCCCCCCCACACACACACAGGATAGAATGTCTGTGGTGTAGAGCAGGAGAAGCTATCAGGAACACAGACACACAGACACACAGACACACAGACACACAGACACACAGACACAATGACACACAGCTCTCTTCCTAGACAGGGCAGGCTCCCCCGGCGTCCCTGAAAAGTTTGCGAGTGAGAGCAGGAGAAGCTGCTGTGCGGATGATCAGTGGACATGTGAGTAACATTGCCATGGAGAGGAGGCTGCAGCCCTGAGCCTCGCACTCTCCAAGCACTGCCTGCAGCTCTCTGACTGCTGGGGAGGGGGGAGGAGGGAGGAGGGAGGAGGGAGGAGTAGCACAGTGCAGCACAGTGCGATGATGCGATCACAGCTCTACCCCCTCTGTAGACACGGAACCCCGGGCGCGGCGGCCATTTTTAAATTTGTTTAATTAATTAATTTATTTTATTTAATTAGCGCGACCCCGTTTGTAGCGCGGTCGGATCGGGTGGCCCCCGAGGACCGCGCTATAACGGGGTTTACCTGTATTGTTTAATTAATATTATAGACTAAAGCAGTAAAATTCTGGGCATTATTGGAATTCCTGCTCTCTGATTTGTTAAAATTCCGGGCATTATCCAATCAGTAATGCGCGGAATTTTTGCTGCTTGCAATGTGTTGATTTCCAATGTGTTTATTTCCAGCCAATCAGCTTTCAGAAAAGCTCTGAGACAGGGCAGGAGATTGGTCTGGAGGCAGGAACAGCTCTCAGACATGGCAGGGGATTGGTCAGGAAGTATCAGCCACAGGTTGACTCCTCCCCATCCCTCCTTGAACAGAGCTGGCTAAGCAGATTCAGTTGAATTGGAGAGGGAGACAGGGAGAGAAGGATGGAGAGAAGGAGACTGCAAAGTAAGTTAGTGGCTGTCTGCAGTTTGTTTGTGGCTGCAGTTTCTGTCTGTCTAGTGCAGGCCTGCACAACTCCAGTCCTCGAGGGCCGCAAACAGGCCAGGTTTTCAGGATATCCCTAAATCAGAACAGCTGGCTCAATTAGTGGCTCAGTCATACTGCGGGTGGGAGCTCTGAGATCTGTGATCCTCTCACAGAACCTCCAACAGGGACACTAACAAGTTCTCATTTATTGCCTTTTATACCTGTTCAAACAGGAGTTCCCACATTACCTGCATGAAACCCGACACCAGTGCAGTCTCCTGATGCTTGCAAGGGGAGTTAACCTCTTCACTCCCTTACATCCCCTTAACGTCTGTTTATCTGTATCTGGGATCTGTTTACTGTATTAAAAGTCTCTTGGCTGCAAAACTAGAGCAAATAGAGTACGAAAATAGCACCAGTTTTATTAAATAAAAAGTATACCATTTAAATCAGTGGGAGTTTTTTTCCATTGATAATTCTGGTGCTGTTGTTCTGCCCCTGTTTTGCAGCTAGGACACTTTACTACATAACCCCCAATAAATCAGGTTTTCTTAATCCTGTCCTTGGGACACCCCACCTTACCGTGTGTAAAATGTCCTTTAGTCTCTTCCGATCGATTAACCCAGCATAACAGTACTCAGCATTCTGGTATTAGCACATAAAAAAGAAACCTTTATTTTGAAGATAAATACTCACATACAAAAATAGTACAAAATGGCGGTGACATCAAATAAGTCATAATATCCTCAAAGATGGTGGCATAATATTCTGTTATGAGTGAAATCCTTGTATTTGATCTTAATATCATGATGTTAAAGCTTCTCTCCATTTTTATCCTGGTATTAACCCTCTCACATCCTTCAGGTGTAATCCCTCTGTGTTCCACTAGCGACACACACAGCTAGATATTTATCCAGATAATATCCCTCAGTGAGCTCTTGCTACCACTAACTCTATTACCAGATAAGGGCCTACAGCTTGAAAGTGATGTCATTTCTGATAAGGAACTACAAGAGAATAACCTAATATGGCATATCTTCTGGAAAGATCTCAGAGCTTCTGTCAATTGAATATGTCATACACTCCCAAATTGCATAAACTCTAACCACAGCTGTCTATGGTTACTCAAATGTCACCCAGAGGGCCTCCCTTGTTCAGACAACTCAGCACAGCTGCACTCCCACTATAACTAAAAATACTACTACTAATACTTAGTATTATTATTATTAGAAAAGGTGAATAAACCGCTCGTCCGTGTGTTATATTTGGTGCTTAAATGCGATATATAACAGGTGCTTTGAGGGAAAAAATAGAATATATTACAGTGTTGATCCCAGAAGGATCAGAAAAGGCTCCCTCATATGATAAGCACTCAATGTTAGTACACTGTGGTGAGACTTACAATAGTCTATCGGTATCAATACCTTAAGATAGAACAGAAAGGTGTGGCCCTTCTCGACCGGTTAAGTTCAGGAAAAATAATAAAATTTTATTAGTTCATTGTAGTTGATCAAGATTAAAAAAAAAACACACATATAAATCATTCAAACATTAAAAAACCCCGTATTGAAGTGGTTAGGTGAATTGGCAGTAAATTGCTATGTTTCACCATGGGCGTCTAAATAGCGATTATCACTGTTAGTGGACAAGCAGGTAAGTATGCTCCTTCAAACTTCAATGGCGGAAGGAGTATTTATCAGAGATGTGGTCTCTATATATATGCTGATAGGTTGGCAAAAATACAGGTAACCTCTATCCAAGGGTGCAATGATAACTGTTCAAAAGTGTGTCTAGGGGCACTGTATAGTATTTTCAAATGAATAACACAGTGGTAGATTCTAATGCCTCTTTATGGAATGTGAACGATAAGATTGAAGCCCCCAACTGCGGGCAAAACCACTTGAGACACACTTGCAGGATATGCTGGTTAAATGCAAGTCTATGTATAATACATTATTGTTCCTGCAGAGATATGGTGGATACTGATATCTCGTGTGAACAACAGATTGTATGATAAAAGCCCCCACTGCGGGCAAAACCGCTTAGATACACACACATACAAGGTATGCTCGTTTGGTGTAAGCCTGTATACAAAACAATGTTGTCCCTACTTGCGGGTATTGCCAAAACTAATGGTTTGACAGTCGGAATATTGATAGCTTAAGGATGTAATCATCCCGTAATTAGTACAATTAGCTCCGTTTCAGGGAGACTAAAACAGCGATATTGCAGGTTCAAATATCTCTAGTGTGTTCCGTTATATGCTAGAAGCCCCCACTGTGGGAAACGCCACTTAGCACACACATATAAGTCGCTGTACTCCTGCTATCAATACAAGCCTGTCTTCCCAAATGCTGCTGTCTCTGTTCGCTGACGCTGCCACTTCTGATGACGTCACTCGTGACGTCACCACGTCCCGACGATCGTTTCGCGTAGACTGACACGCTTCTTCAAGGGGAGGAGTTTAAATTTAAATCAGTGGGAGTTTTTTTCCATTGATAATTCTGGTGCTGTTGTTCTGCCCCTGTTTTGCAGCTAGGACACTTTACTACATAACCCCCAATAAATCAGGTTTTCTTAATCCTGTCCTTGGGACACCCCACCTTACCGTGTGTAAAATGTCCTTTAGTCTCTTCCGATCGATTAACCCAGCATAACAGTACTCAGCATTCTGGTATTAGCACATAAAAAAGAAACCTTTATTTTGAAGATAAATACTCACATACAAAAATAGTACAAAATGGCGGTGACATCAAATAAGTCATAATATCCTCAAAGATGGTGGCATAATATTCTGTTATGAGTGAAATCCTTGTATTTGATCTTAATATCATGATGTTAAAGCTTCTCTCCATTTTTATCCTGGTATTAACCCTCTCACATCCTTCAGGTGTAATCCCTCTGTGTTCCACTAGCGACACACACAGCTAGATATTTATCCAGATAATATCCCTCAGTGAGCTCTTGCTACCACTAACTCTATTACCAGATAAGGGCCTACAGCTTGAAAGTGATGTCATTTCTGATAAGGAACTACAAGAGAATAACCTAATATGGCATATCTTCTGGAAAGATCTCAGAGCTTCTGTCAATTGAATATGTCATACACTCCCAAATTGCATAAACTCTAACCACAGCTGTCTATGGTTACTCAAATGTCACCCAGAGGGCCTCCCTTGTTCAGACAACTCAGCACAGCTGCACTCCCACTATAACTAAAAATACTACTACTAATACTTAGTATTATTATTATTACAAGTGGTCAGGTCCAACTGTCAGCGCACGCCGGCCACAGCCTCCGGGCCAACTGCCCCGGGATGGATGTCGGGAAGGTGGAGGATGATGTCATGACGTCAAGTAGCGTCCCATTGTCATGGCAACGTGGCATCATGCACCTGCCGCCAGGTAAGAGATTCACCTGCGGGCCAAATGCACACGCCCGTGGCGAGCGGTGTGTGTGTATATATATATATATATATATATATATATATATATATACTCACACGAATAATAACATTGATAAAAAATGAGATATGCATTTTCAAAAATGTTAAATATAATTAAAAAATAAATAGGGGAATTAAAGCATGCTAAATCTGTGTCTTCATTAAGTCCTTTTGGAGAAAGGGTTTTTATAATTGATAATCCAAAAGGCTGATGTAGCCCTTTATGGCTGAAACGTTGGCCCAGAGATCTTTCCAACTATATGGCAGCTATGATGAACATATTTATGTCTCAAAAGTCCATGAAACATAACCGTTTTGTATATTAACCGTTTTGTCTCATAGCCTTTATGTATATTACCTGCTCTGTGGATCCATCTATTAGAGGTCGCAAAGTGTGTCATATACAGTATATTGGAGTTTACAACTACAGTACACACCAACATATAGGGGCACATACATCAAGTGCCAGTATGAGTTATCGCACCCTTTCTGGCGTTAACTCTCACTTATGTTAATAGAAGTTAATACTGGAATGGGTGTGATAACATGTGCCAAACAGATTACAAATTTGGTATAACAATTAATGGAAGAATTACTAGGTTATACCGCCTCTGTCGAGGCAAAAGAAAACTTCAGAGATTTATTTTGCAGATTATTATAGGTGGTGCAGATTATGTGTCCACGTTTGTAAAAACCTGTATTCTTATCGACTAGCCAATAGTTCTGACTATTCAAAAGCTGTTGGTGGGAGTTAGGTTTTCTCAAACATTTGGTGCCAAGTAATTCTTTACATTTTCAGTCTTTTGAGGGGTTTAAAATATATGTACAGTATGTGTGTTTTTAACCGGAGGGTATTGCATTTCTAGATCTGGTTTTAACAGTGGGGGCTCTTTAGTCTGCAGTCCAAAACCCATCACAAGCAAGAAGATTGTAATCGTTATCTTAATGCAAGAATTAATCATCATCCAGGATGGATTAGGAACACACCCTACGGGCAGTTTCAATGCCTGCGAAGGAACTGTTCTATGGAAGCTGATTTAATCAATCAGTCTGCAGCTGTAAAGACATTTCTTTCTTTAGAAAAGGGATATGATTCTAAGTTTGTGGAGACAGTCATGTGAAAGCGTAGCTTTAAATAGAAACAAGTATGCACGTAAATTTAGGCCTAGGAAAAAGACACAGACCACACAGGAATCTACAGTTTCCTTTATTACAAGGTTTAATCAAGTAGCCCCCACAATAAAAAGTGTTCTAAAGAAACATTAGGTGGTTTTAAAATGCGGCTCCATTTTAGCAGCATATACCAAAACAACCACTCTTTACCTTTAAAAGTAAAAGTAATTGGGGCAGGAGGCCGCTGAGGCACACGTATGAAGAAGCTGCTCTGTGGACATACACCATAATATATATTTTATATTACATACCAAACTCACGAAGAATGCATCAAAGATACTCCCAAAATTCACAATCTCACGCAGGATGCCGCCGATGAATAAAAGAGTAACCTTGCAGGAGGTTTCCCGTTTTTTTCCAGAAACCAGCCGCTGAGTACAAACTAGAAATGGCTGCCCTGGGTGAAAAGACACCTGAACTCAAGAACAAAATAGAGGAATCCCTTCAATTGCATGCCAAAGCAGAAGATGAAGTTATGAAACTAAATTATGAAATAAACATCCTGAAAGACACTGTGGAAGGAAAAACATAGAGAGGCGACAGAATCTGAGGATCAGGAATATAGTGGAGGTTATACTACCTAAAGGCCTTCAGGACTACCTCAAAAGTTCTGTCATTGGACCTGGAATCCTTAATGATGGATAGAGTCCACTGATCCCTGGGCACAACAATTCAACGATGTGGATAAAAGATATGGTGGTCAAAATGCACTTCTATGTAACAAAAGAAAATTCTTAATGGATGCAGAATAAAGGCAGACGTTGAACTTGAAAATTCAGCTCTCCAAATTCAAATCTTCAGTGATGGGGTGAGAACAACTACAGTATCTCCAGACATGGAGACTTGCTTCCAATAACTAGCCTTTTAATTATAATTGTTTGTTCTTGTATAGCACTGCTATTTTTACATAGCGCTTTACAGAGACATTTTCCAGACATAGTCCCTGCCCCATGGAGCTTACAATCTATGTTTTTTTGGTGCCTGAGGCACAGGGAGATAAAGTGGCTTGCCCAAGGTCACAAGGAGCCGACAACGGGAATTGAACCAGTCAGTGTCTTTACTCACTGAGCCACTCCATCTCCTACAACTACAAATGAATAAGGTACCAGTTGGACTTCCCCTTCACGATGCTGGTTACTAAACATGGGAAGTCGTACTCAATCTGTTCCCCTGCAGAGGCTGATGATTTCCTGAGTAGCCTGGGCCTGAGCCCTAAAAAGAGAGATAAGTATTTGCCTTGGCCGCTCCGTGGACATACACATGTTGGTTCAGCGCAACAGGAACCTAGGCCCGAAGTGAGTCTCTGTGTAACAAAGCCTTCCCCTGACTAGGTTTATTAAGAGTCTTATGACCTAGACCCTGATGACCCTAATCTATGCTCCTCGATACTAGATGACTTGACGACCAGCACACCACTTAGATTGTAGAATTTAGAGAAATGAATCTCCTGAGTGGTGCTACAAAAATCTAAGTAAGTATAATTTGTCAAAAGCAGGAAAGATACATCAAGGTACAAAATCAAGAATTGGATCAGACCCTATGTATAGCAGTCCATGTAGTCCTGTGCTGTAGCAGTCACTGGGGCTCTGAATCAAAGATATGAGCCTGCGGGGAAGAAGCCTAACACCGCAGCCCTGCCCTGTAGAGCAGTGCGGCAGGTAGGTACAGTATATATTAGCCCACAGCTCTAGATCCAAGCAAGTAATCACAGTGTTGAAATGTCAATAATCCTCTGAATGGGTAACAGGTAGTGTACTCACGGAGACATATTGCTTCTGTTCTGCTGGTCTTGCGATCCTGGCGTGCGTCCCGCTGGTAAGCCGTATGAAATAGAAAAAAGATGATCTGGAGAGCACTACGAATTGAGAGAACTGGAGGCAGGATCGTAAAAAAACTAAATCAAATATATTGAGGGATATTGCACAAAGAAGAAAAATACAAAAGCACCTCTGGCGCTGTCACTGGCGCTTTATCAAAGAGTGGTGCATACAGGTTAAAAACGGCTTTACATACAGGCATTTCTGGTTAGACAGTCATAATCAGCGTCCCAGCTGAGAACCAGCTGATACCAAAACCACAGAGACAAACCAATAAGTTGATAACTGCTATCCCAGTCAATTAATCCCCTGCATATATGCCACAACATAAGTGAATTAAAATAAAATGAGCAAAATCTGAATAAATAAATCAATTAATCATTAACCCAAATCCATAACAAATGGCAAATAAATATAAATGACTAAATATATATACATGGAGATATGTGCAGTAGCTAGAAAGCAGCAGGAGATTGGAGTAAGGTTATGGGCTGAATATACAATATCCTTACATATGGATAGCTGAATACAGGACATAAGTATCATTATTGAACCTATAGGATACAAGAAAACATCGGTAAATTTATATTTGTATTAAAAGTAATAATACAACTCAATCACAGTAAGGATTAGATATAGATTTAATTCAGATTGAATCAAAATATCCTATTTGAGCAATAATTAAAATGAATATATTCCTACAGTATATGCTTATTCAAAGGAGATCGTTCATAGCTGTAGCAAAATTTTATACATACAGAATATAAAGAATATTAAATATCTATAGTTTTATACTAGACTATGTTTAAACTTGTTATTGGATACAAATGTCTCTAAATGTAATATCCTTTAGTTTCTGTATATATCAGATTTTGACAGGTGCCAGATGTTAAGATTGATACGGAAGGTAGATATATAATTATCCACTAGTAGGTTCTGAAATCGCACTTGCTAACATTTACGCTCCAAGGTCAGTTTAATGCTAGAGCTGCTGCCCTGACTGGCAGAGTTGTGGATTCTAATCCTGTTGGGTCTGGTACTGTTACCCCCTTCATCACATGGGCCTTTAGACTGATTGGGCTTTAGGATATATTTTAGGATCTTAGACATTTAAATATGCTTTGTATATGGAGCCCTGCTTCCCTTATAACACAAGAACTACCCAATGCTGCGCTTTTACCCGTTGGCTCCAGGAGCCTGGGCCTCTGCCACCGAGAGCCCTGGGTGTATATGTACTTTGGTGCAGCGCCTCCATCTGTGAGGGATCCCAGCAGTGCAGAAGCAGCCCCTCACAGGACACAACAATAAACACCACACAGCATAGAATGAGAAACCTTTTACTGTAACGGTAACTGAACGATATATATTAACTCTCCCTTATGGATAAGGTATATATATATATGTAGGCACAACTACCACACGCTTCGCAGGGCTCACTTCCCCGAAATATACCCACCACCATGTCCACTATTGCGTATCTCATGCAGAGTCACCAAATGTCCCGCAATGAAGAGTAGTCCCTTGGTCACTAGCCCCACAGTGTCCACCCTTATAGGCGTGATCAGTGCCTGTGTAAATACCGGTATGTTGGTGCACTTGTTGACCTTTATCTGCCAGGCACAGAAGCACCTGATCTGATGATACTTCGCAAAGGATCCAGCGATCCTCTCTTTTGCACCAATGTCATCAGGGTGATCCCACCAAGGCAATGTCTCTGCAGTATCTTCAGTGAGGCCTTATCCCAGACCTCTCTTCAAGGAGTTCAGCGTCCGCTGTATCCCTAATATATATTGACACTACAGGGATCCTTTCCCTAGGCTAGGGCCAATCCCTGTAGCAGCCACAAGCTAGAGTTGACTCAGGGCCTATCTTGGGCCTAGGGGGTATATTTTTGGCCTAGTGTAGAGGCTTACTTGCCCTCTACATGGACCCTCTTTCCCCTACCTCTGCCTGTCACATTCTGCCTGTCTGCTCCCTGTGACACACGTCCTTATCCTGCCTGCATGCATCCCATAGCTCCTATTCGCTCCCTGGCATCAGGTGGGACACTGCTAAGGCTCATGGGACTTGTAGTCTTTCCCCAGAGCCTTCCCTGATTGGCTAGGGTTCACGCGCTTTTACACTGCGCATGCGCAAACTACAATTACCGCCACCGCCGCTCTGCACATGCACAAGCTATCTAAGATGGCGGCTCTTTCACTGCAAGCACCCGAGCCCCCGGCGACGCGATCGCCCTCTCGGCGCACACCGCAACCTCCTGCTGCACGCCCCCCTTCTCACGGAGGTCCCAACACGCGTGCAAGCGCATCCGCACGCTCCCGCAACCGGCCGCAACTCTCCTGCCCAAACGGAGGTAACACAGCAAGGGGCACAACCTCAGGGGGGGAACCTGGCTACATATAGATATTAGCATATCTCCCATGGTAGCTCCAGGTATGTTCATTTTTCAGAACAGGCATTTCTCCCTAATTTATTTGCAGAGAGGTTTGAGGGGACACACATACAACTAGAGATACTATTAAGTTAGGAAGTTGTCGTTGTCATTGACCTACTCCTCCCCTCCATTCCTTGCAAGGAAATCACAATTCCTATCTTGCCTACTTTGAGGCAGTGAGAAGAAAATGTGAGTTGTTTAGAAGCAACTTAGCCTTTTGCATGTGTGGAGGTAATATACAGATGCAGAGGCCGTAATTCAAACATAACACAGAGCCATTTTCGTGTGCTCTGCTGTACTCCATGCGGCCAATTACGCGGTAATGACGCACCCTGACATGGGTATTCCGAGGCATACAATGCGTGAAATGTTCGGATAACGGCCGCTGCATCAGTAATACGGCGAGATTGCAAAAATACGATTTTGATTGTTTCGCATGGATTTGCACTGCCAGAATGAAAACGCTTCTAAAGCCCTTTTCACATGGTTTGGACATGCAAAAAGGCTTACAGAAGAGAAAGGCATGCAAATTCACATCTAAAGTGTACGTTAGAAGCAATTTGTCACAATTAGGAGCTACTTGATGTCTCATTAGCATAACTGTCCTGTAAATCATCAAATTGTATTTTTCTTTTCCTGTGTCGAGATTTTGTTGTTTCATATTGTTGTTCATCTGACATTAATTTAGCTTTTGTTTCAAATTTGTTAGTTATTTCTAATTATTTGTATTTAATAAAATAACTATACAATTCCATAATAATGGAGACTTCAATATCGACACGTAATTTTGTGCTGGTTACATTGAATCTACAAGCAAAGTACCTCAAAAAACTGCCATAAAAGTGTTTTTTAATCATTCTAAACTAATTTGTAACCCTCTTGCTTCACTCTGGTTGATGGCCCTTTCTGTTGAGTAATCTTCAAATAAAGTTAAAGCTTAAATAATCTCCAACCAAGATTGATTCAGACTTCAGCAAGCATCATCTCTAGCTGATCATCGAGTTGTTAACAAATGTTTTAATGTTAACTTGGCCTTTATCAAAGATTGTAATATTTCCCATTGGTGCGTGGATGCTGTGAATAAATTGAAACGTTCCTGGACACCAACAAATGAAATGGCTTCGGTACAACTTGCAGCTGCACAAGTTCCTACTAAATTTAAAGAATGGGCAGCACATGGAACATATTCAACCAGAAAATGTAGTTGATTGATTTGTGCCTGAAGTCTTTAATAAGCGCCAGATATATTACTGGTGTTATCGTAGAACTGGCCTCGACAATTAGATATGTAAATTCCCAAAGAGATAAGTGTCTTAGTAACGGCTTCAGCCAGCTCCTGTGATTTGTGTCCTGGATTGGGAATGAACATGATAAAGCGTTCTACTAGTGAACCACATTCTTGAACATATTATATAACAAAAGAGAATTGATCTATATGTGATAGATTAGGCATTGAATCAATTTTGACATACTAATATTTGGCTTTTTTAAATTTCGGCGACAATTATGTCTTGTGTCTTGTTGTCCATTAACTGAACACATTTTTTATAAATTGTTTAAGATAAGTAATTTGTGTGTTCACTACCTGGATTGACATGTCTTTTAATACGTTCAGACAAAACTGGGTTGAATTGTGAAATTAATTCCAATGCCATGAGATAGTTTTCATCCAAGGATGATCCAAACTTTTCTTCGTGACCTCTCAGTGGAAGTGCATGGGATGTACGTGACCACAACAGCTACCACTTGTTTTAAGATCTCCTTCCAATAAGAAATGTCTTCATCTAACTGTAGTGTTAACATTTTATCAACATGTCCTACTTTATTTCCTCTTGCTTTCAAAGTAAATATAAATGATTTATGAACACTGGAATGAATACGTCTATACGCTTCTTAAAGCTTTTCCAGTTGTTAAAACCTTAATTTCCTAACTGGATATCTGAATTGAATAATCAACATGGAACTAGAGAAAGTGTAGAGAAGAGCCACCAAATTAATAAAGGGGGTGGACAATCTAACTTATGAGGAGAGGCTGGCTAAATTAGATTTATTTACATTAGAAAAGAGGCGTCTAAGTGGGGATATGATAACTATATACAAATATATTCGGGGACAGTACAGGGAGCTTTCAAATGAACTATTCATCTCAAGGGCATAACAAAGGACTTGGGGGCATCCCTTAAGGTTGGAGGAAAGGAGATTTCACCAGCAACAAAGGAAAGTACAGTAAGGGCAGTTAAAATATGGAATTCATTACCCATGGAGACTGTGATGGCAGATACAATAGATTTGTTCAAAAAAAGGTTGGACATCTTTTTAGAAAGGAAAGGTATACAGGGATATACCAAATAAGTAAACATGGGAAGAATGTTGATCCGGGGAATAATCCGATTGCCAATTCTTGTATTCAGGAAGGAATTTATTTTTCCCCCTATGAGATTTTATTGGATGAGATGACACTGGTTTTTTATGTTTGCCTTCGATGAACGTATGTCTTTTTTCAAGCTCATCTACTATGTAACTATGTAACATTTTGGAATATATTAACCAAGTTTGTGAACTTTTTTGACCATTTAATAATTAACGTTGAAACAGAATTGGTGAAAAATAACATGCTTGATCAGGATATTTTCGTTCAGCATCCTTATTTTGTTGAAATCTATTTATGGCAAAAAAACTTGTCTTGAATCATAGCCGGGTCCTTGTTGTACGGGATATAGTCGAAATGCCAATTGTCGTTCTCGATTGTTCCAGCTCCATGGCATTTTCCTCTTCACCAAGGGTACTCGTTGATTGCTCATTGTTACCTTCGTGATTTATGTTAGTCGTTAATTTGTCCGCAACTACATCATCACCACTGTCACTTAACATATTTGCACTGCAGATTTATGAGGGGAAAAAAATGATTACAGTTTTTCTCAACACTTCTTTTTCTTTCTGGCTTGCTTTTTTCTTTGGCAATTTTTTTTTATATTGAGCTCCACTCAACCGTTTTCTTCCATCATCACTAATTACTAAAAAAATATATGTGAAAATCTGTTTAATTAACCTTTAAACATGTTGTGTGACGCACTCGCTGTGTCATATGCACACGTGTGACATGACACACAGCACATGGAGCACACGGCTCGGCCGCACGACAGAGAGAATATTTCCAATACTTTTCGTGTAAGTAAATTGAAAATTTTGCTCTTTGACTTTCCCTCCAAGCAAAGTTTTAATCTTGCATATATTGGAATTTGGTATACATAGTTACATAGTTACAATTTGTTCCCTAAACTCAACGAAAGAATGATCAATCCGATCTAGGTAAAACATCATGTTCATGTTATTAGGGAACACCTGTTTGTGACAGGGGCAAGGGAAGTACGTAGATCGGATTGATCTAAGGGAACGTGCCAGAAGAAGGGGCTAGTTGCCCCAAAACTTTGCCCCCCTTATTCCCCTGTTATCCCCCTCCCCTTTCTTTCCCCTTGTCTATCCACTGTGTTTCCCTTCCCCCACTTAGGATTTTTGTTCTGTGCATTATGTAACATAGGAGTATGTGGTTTTTGATCTGCCATTTAGTCCATAGCAGTCATTTGCGTATCATGGATATGTGTTGTTGTTTGCCTTGTACAATCTTTATATATCAGTAAAAATTCTTAGTTTGACATAGTCTATTTCTATCATTCTTTCGTTGAGTGCTAGGAACAAATTGTTTGTTCTATATTGTACCGTTGGAGGGAATCAGGGTTCCTCCCTGTTCCCGTGCACCATTCAGATATTCACTTATCTACGCTTCATTTTTAGGTGCTGCTAAAACTTGTATACTTTCTATAGTTACATAGTAGTTTAGGTTGGAAAACATATGTCCATTATATTCAACATTTGCTAAATTCTAACTGGCCGAGATGATCATCCTATATTTATAGTTATATTTATAGTGATCCAGAGAAAGACAAACAAAACACACAAATGAAAATTTTTCCAATGATGTCTCATAAGGGGAAAATAATTCCTTTCTGACTCCAGTAATGGCAATCACCTTTGAACAAAAGAAGGTAACCCCAATCAAAATGTGCCAGTGGAGTCTTGTGATATGAAAGTGTTCAAATAAAATGTAAATGTCATCCCCACTGTGCCATCGAAAAGTCATTACAACAAATTACAGTAATATTATGAGTGCCAACCTTAACATTAAGTCTGTGAAACACTCCTTGTTCTGTGACTAATTCCTGTCTGCTTGTCATAAATTATATCAGAAATGTATTGCCCATTAAATCCTTAATTGAACTGTCAGCAATATTTATTGCAGCTGCAAATAAGTGAAAGTAGTAATTGAATGGTTATTTCATAATGTAAAAATGCACTTAATAGCCTTGTAAATATAGACCCAATGTCTCACAACACACAATACATACTGTGGTGTTAGCAGATTTTAGGGGCTCACATCTAAGTAAGAAAAAAGGCACCAGTGATTCCAATTTTTTAAAGGAAAGGCACAAAGGAGGGCGCACTAGAACTTACTATAAAAAGTATGTATAAATTGGGATCAGAATCAATAAGAAGAACCGCAAAGGACTGCACTGAAGGATCTGAGAGTACAGCCAAACAGTGAGTTACTCTGAGGGCTTATGTGATTTCATTAGTCAGCGTTTGGGACATTCTATGTACTATATATGTGTGCCGGTGAGCACTAGGTACTAGTCCCTGCCCCTTGCAAGGGATGCTGCAATATACCTTATACAGTGCAGAGGTCCAGGCGGAGATTTATATACAGTACCCATAAAAAAGATTTCTCTGGCTTTGATGCGCCGGCTACCTATACTCTTGTCCCGTGATAAGAAGCGTGGCTAATAGTCATTTAGAACTCTGCTGGAAATCATTAAAGTATGGAGTGGAATCTGCTACCATTGGTTGTATTTTAGTGATGCCAAATTGTAGTGATCATGGCTCATTTATTAAACGGTGGGAAAAAAATTATAATTTAAGAATATCTGCAAAAGGGGTTTACATTTCTCCAGGTAGAAATCAACTTGGATATTTTACAATGTCGTTCATAGTGAGAATTGAAAAGTACATGTATTGTGGAAAAAAATAGTTTGCGTCCTTCTCTGAGGCTTTAAGCAACTAAATGCACGTTATACCAGGATTCCAAAGGTAGTTGTTCTAATTCATAAAACATATCATAGTGTGATAGGTGGTTTATTTGCATAGCGTTGTACATAGTATCAGGTTTACTGTAGTGAGGCAGAGGTCCAGTACTGTGTACGGTGTCAACAAAGTAAATAATGGGCTTTAACATCAACTGAATCATGCATCACCTAGCAAGTTATTGATGTTATGTATGTAATACAATTTAATACAGAACGGTTCACAGAAACATCTGTAAATCAGACAGTATTATACATACAGTACACAATCCATTTTTAGTCTCTGGATAGAAAAACTATGGATAGTTGAATAGAACGGAGTCTGTTATTGGTCAATATTTAAGGTACAGGTATGCATTGATAGATTAAGAAGTCATATACAGTGTATATATGTACATATTAAATGTGGAGGTATTACCCATTCTTACTATCAGTGTTCGACAAACCCAGTCGCCCACTCGCCGAGGGAAACTAGAAATTGCCCTTGAGCGATTGGCCCAAGCAGCGCACATGCTGCTGTTTAAATTTCCCCGCTCGCGGTGAATTTCCCCCACGCACTGAAGGAGAAAAAAAAAAAAAGCCGGATTATTGTTGGATGTCACGCTAAGCCCCACCTCCCTTGTGATTGGTTGAGGCTCCTGCTCGCCGCTGATTGGCTGCTGCTCTCCACGTCTACAGACTCCCAGCCAATCGCCGCCTCGCATCCCCACTCCTGTGCCCCACGCTGTGATTGGCGGGTACCTTCCCCCTGGTCCCCGCCCCTGCTCTGCGTGGATTTTCCACTGTCTCCCCTGGTTCGCGCTGTAATTGGTGGGCTCCCTGCTCTGCGCGGATTGGCCACTGGTTTCCACGGTGATTGGTCACTCTCTCTCCGTGCCAGCGCGCATCCCCGCTGCCTCAGACTGTTCAGAGAGCGAGCGGGTGCACGCGAGGCACCGGGACATGGAGCCGCCCCCGGGGACCCGGCCGGTACCGCCTCCCTGCGCGGGTGCAAGAACCGCAGACCTGTCAGCCCCCCGAGGAGAGGCCTGGACACCGGGGAGCAGAGAGGCCCCTGGGAGGCAACGAGCGATGTCAGAGGCCCTGAGCAGAGAGGACTATGGGAGCGGAGGAGTGACGCGGGGGTGAGAGACCCAGGAGAGGCAGAGCAAGAGCGCACAGGAGGGTGAGTGAATGAGTGAGCCAGAGTGTGTGTGTAAGTGAGAGTGTGTGTGAGTGTGTGTGAGAGTGGGAGAGAGAGAGTGAGAGTGTGTGTGTGAGTGTGTGTGAGAGTGTGTGTGTGTGAGAGTGTGTGTGTGAGGAATGACTGACTGGGTGACTCTCTCTGTCACTGTCACTCTCTGTCTCTCACCCTCTCTCTCTGTGTCGCTCTCTCTCTGTGTGTGTTGCTCTCTCTCTCTCTGTGTGTCGCTCTCTCTCTCTCTCTGTGTGTGTGTGTCGCTGTCACTCTCTTTCTCTCTCTGTGTGTGTCGCTCTCTTTCTCTCTCTCTGTGTCGCTCTCTCTGTGTGTGTCGCTCTTTCTGCCGAAGCACGTTGTGCGAAACGCGTAGAGGTCACGACAGGTCACTATGCGCGTATGATGATAGGCTGAGACGGCATTTGCAGGGAGCTCTGGCGGTGGCAACATCTCTGCGGTGGCGTGGTCCGGACCCTCATACGTTCACCGCGGAACCCGCTTGGGGCTTCAGTGTAAGTCTCCGTCTCCCCCTTTCAGCCTCAGGCATTTGTTCAGCTACCATTTTAGCTTAATTCTGGGTACATGCATCCTGTTTTTTTGAACATTCATGTCTTTTTATTATTTATTTTTTCATTTGTTATGTTGTTTATAGATTTAGTCTAATTAGATACATTTTACTTTTGATGTGGTTTCTGTTCATTTTTACTTTAACCCGGATCTATAGCTTATGTGTACTGAGCTGGGGTTGGATCCCCTCAGTTATTTTTTGTTTTATTAATAAATATTTTACATCATTTTAATCCCTGGTGCGCATTGTGTGCATTTTTCTTCTTTTCATCTCATGGTGCCCCCCATCTTGGGGGTCACCTTGCTCTAGGAGCTCATTGGGGAGACGCTGTACACACATGCTGCAAGGGGATTAATGCTTCCAGCAAACTATATACAGGCATACCCTGGTTTAAGGACACTCACTTTAAGTACACTCGCGAGTAAGTACATATCGCCCAATAGGCAAACGGCAGCTGACGCATGTGCCTGTCAGCAAGTCCTAAACAGCAATACTGGCTCCCCACCTGTACCGAAGCTGTGCGCAAGCGGGGAGACTATAGAGCCTGTTACAAATGTGTTATTTACATCAGTTATGCACGTATATGACGATTGCAGTACTGCACATGCATCGTAAAGTGGAAAAAAGGTAGTGCTTCACTTTAAGTACATTTTCGTTTTACATACATGCTCTGGTCCCATTGCATACGTTAATGCGGGGTATGCCTGTACCTGCATTGAGGGCTGAATTTCCTACATTCTCCTCTTTCTCTCTCTCTCTGTTTGTGTCGCTCTCTCTCTCTCTGTGTGTGTGTGTGTGTCGCTCTCTATCTCTCTGTGTGCGTCGATGTGTGTTCGCTTTCTCTGTGCCGCTCTCTCTCTGTGTGCGTCTCTCTCTCTCTGTCTCTCTGTCTCTCTCTCTCTCTCTCTGTGTGTTCGCTTTCTCTGTGCCGCTCTCTCTGTGTGTTCGCTTTCTCTGTGTCGCTCTCTCTCTCTGTGTGTGCCTCTCTCTCTGTGTGTGTGCGTGTGTCTCTCTCTCTGTCTCTCGGTATCTCTCTTTCTCTCACCCACATTCTCTCTGTCTGTCTCACCCACACTCTCTCTGTCTGTCTCTCACCCACACTTTCTTTGTCTCACATTCTGGACCTGTATATCTTATTTACGCTATATATCTTAACTGGCCTATACCTACACCGAAATAACCTATACTGCTTTCTTCCAGATCTGACTCTCAAGCTTCACACGGGAGACATCGGAATCCCCCCTAACCCAGAAGACAGGTACGGAACGTCTCCCCTCCAATGTATAACATTGCGGGAATGAGGGTACCTGGACATTGAGGGACTGCAGATCAGGTAAGGATTGCTGCTTTAGATATTGTGATGCGGGGGCATCCAGACACTGGTTAAGGGGTGCAGGAAAATAGTAATTCACATCTGGCTTTTTTTTCTAGATCTGACATTCACACACACACACACACACACACACACACACACACACACACACACACACACACACACACACACACACACACACACACACACACACACACACACACACACACACACACACACACGTAACAAGGACTAATTGTAGTATAATGTAATACAATAAATAAACTTATGTCAAAAACGAATGTTGTTCTTACTAGGAATCTATTAAATGTATTTAATTTAATTTTTTTAAAGCGGGACTAGGGGCGGGGCTGGGGGCAGGACTAGGGGCGGGGCTGGGGGCAGGACTAGGGCGGGATTGAGGGCGGACCTAGGTGGTGAGTAGATTTTTTTGTTCGGCGAGTAGATTTTTGGCTGATTTGTCGACCACTGCCTACTATGAAAGTCAAAAGGCCAGACTTAAAACTCAAAGCTTACATTTAGACATTTATACAGTATGCTTTTGCTTTGCCAGCTGTATGTTTTTAAATTGCCCTGTCCAACCGTTAAAACATTAACATTTTGTGAATAGAACATGTATATTTAGGGGTTTGTGCTTTATTGGCAAGCAGAATACTTTGTTTTGATTATTTTCATTTTTTTCTGCATATGTCAAACTGTCCACCGGCAATTGCACGACACAGGGATTATTATCCACTCTTGATTAATTTATTTTGCTTTTAAAATGTATGACAACAGGACAAATGGTGTACATTAATGCATGTATAGTAAATCCAATCATTTATTTTTCCACCTCTCTGTGACAGTGAAGAAAAGACAAATGTGTACAGTTTTTCTATTGGTAGTTAATCATAAGAATACATAAAATTATGCAAATAAAGAGATACTGCACAAGTTACTTTGATTTATCTTAAAATATTGCTTTTCAGTCCCATTTCTATTTGATTGAAGCACCTTTAGTATCTTTATATATATAAAAAAAGCTTGTCCTATGACATAAATTGTTAGTCCAATAAAAAAGGTATCACCTAATTCTGAAGAACTCATTTATTCTGCACTATCGCAACTGGACTAACACGGCTATTTTCTGCTATATATATATATATATATATATATATATATATATATATATATATATATATATATATATATATATATATATATATATATATATATATATATATATATATATACTAGAAAGGTAGAAAAAAATCATTATATATCAATAGTGAGCTGTGGAGGCCTGTTGGTTAATATGACTGTACAGTATGTCAGGAAAAATTATCTTGATACACCAAAAATGGTTTTACAGTATGAACCAGTAAACCAGCTTGCCTCTACCACTTGGTTGACATAGAGGGTTCCATTGATCCTAAGCATGGATTATCATATCCATTGACGGACAAACAGTCCTTTGCACATCCATTCAAGCAGCATTTGTGTGCTGTACTGTATCACAATCACTGTCACTTATGCAGCCATCGTGACATGCGACAAACGTTTGAACTTGGTGGCACCGTGGGCAGATGCCAAGTTTTCCTGAAGAGAAAAATAAATAAGAATTACTATACTTTATTGAGCAAACACTGGTTACAATTAGACATTGTAATTAGGTGAATTGTTAAGTACAGTATGAGGTAAATACTCACTGTATGGTATTTTCCTGAGCCCACCCACCCCGTAGGTTTGTATTATGGATAAAACAATCAGATGTAATTAAAGAAAACAGCTTAACCTCAATGGGGAATGTTCTTAGGTACATTTTTTTCCTGAGTAAAAATAAAAAATAACAAACTATCTAGCTCCCCAAAAATGCATTTAGACACAGTCAAAAATCTTTTTGTTAAATTTTGTAACACACATCAGTTGTAAGGCTCTTGTAAATAACCTATATGCAGAATTAAATACATCCCATTACATCTCATGTGAGGCTATGCTGATGCAAAGGTGCTAAACTTGTCGCAACTAACACATTATCTTCAGACACAGTTGCATTTATTTCTTAGCATCAATTCAAAGGCAAAAAAAACCAAGCAATTGTATCGGATTAATATACTGTATACTGTATGTGGCATACTGTATGTGCCTGAATGACAATGAGGCACTGAAGGTACACTGATAGGGAATGTCTGCTGGTAAATTAACATCAAAGACACACAAAAACACAACGCTCTCCATACAAACACTATAGATATCTGGTGCAAAGGGGAAAATCAAGAATGTAGGAAACACAGGTAAGTGACCACAGGGGGTCACTCAAGCCCTTAATAACTGCACTCACGATAGAGGTAAAGGGAAATAAATACACTAAAAGTAACAGTATAATAACTGTTACCACAAAACACTCAAATGGGAACAGACCACCAGGAGGTACTAAGATACCACTAAACATAGAACAAAAAAATAATAAACTGTAAAATCCGACGATAAACTGTTAGGGATCGGGGGACACGCTCCCTACAGCGGGTCCCCGTCACCCCGGCTCCCAGCACTGCCGCACGTTCCATGCTTCCTCCCCGCTAGCTCCTTACCCGCTCTGGTCGGGCGCCGCTCCTATCCTCCGCGGCGCACGCCACCTCCGCCCACACGCTGCCGGGACGCGTGCGCAGGAGTCTTAAAGGGCGCGCGCGTACCCGTCCTCTTCTACACTCCTCCTGCAATCCTGGCTCCACCTCCCATCA
The DNA here is from genome assembly GCF_040206685.1 of Ascaphus truei. Taxonomy (NCBI): domain Eukaryota; kingdom Metazoa; phylum Chordata; class Amphibia; order Anura; family Ascaphidae; genus Ascaphus; species Ascaphus truei. The sequence continues at coordinate 80,060,519 of NC_134485.1, forward strand.
GCTGGAGGCTATTTCCACCATTGACTCCCACGCCAGGCATCTGAGCCTATCCCTGGGGCCGCTCAGTCAGGCCCCCGCTCCACCTTTTACTCCCATTGGTTCCCCTACATATATAGTCCCAGCCTGCCCTCTTCTTCCTCGCTCTGCATAGTTTAATTGTGGCTCTTGTAGTACGGAGGTCTATGCCTGGCTCTCTTGTGTTTTGCAGCTCTCGCTCCAGTCCCTGCCCTCGTTTGATACCCTTGGATTTGATCTCGGCTCTCGTTAGACTTCGTGTACCTCGCTACCCCCTGGACTCGGCTTTGGACCTCACTACGCTGCTCTCTCCTGTCCTTGACCTACGGCTTTCGGATCTATACCTTCGGACCTCTGGCGCCCCGGACGCGGCAAGTATCTGGCTAACCCTTTCTCACCAGACCCAGAAACGCACCTTACCACTCTCAGGGCATGCCCTCACTGCTGTGGGTGCGTGTTATACCCTTACCCACCTCAGTACTGGGGACTGGCCAGGTCTGCGGGCAGTCCAGCGTTACATAAACGTGACACAATATATACAGTGTAGTTAAAAGACCCCAGTGACGAGATGGGGATATGGTGGGTAAGTATAGGGGTCAATACCACATAGGCGATGTGGTATCATGGGTACAGTGACCCCAGAGAAACAGAGCCTGTTATAGTTCAAACAAGGACTGATACATGTACATCCTATACAATATAACGCAGGAGGGAAACCAAGCAAAGGCAGATAGAATAACACTATACTATGTAAATGCAGCAAAACACTGCACTAGTCATTTACCAACATCTAATGGTAGTATGAAGAGCCCTGCTATAGTCACAGGTCGTGAGCAAGTGATGTGGTAATTGTGTTGCCCACAGCAAGTGGTGCAGCACTATGTCACTCAGTGCCTAAAGGGAGCTTTAATTGCATGTGGCAAATGCTCATCTATCCCTGTGTGAGATGATAGTCACAGAAGGGCAACATAAAGCACCAATAAGGACCTCCAGTGTATGTAAAAGGTGCATAATAGGTATGGTAAACACATGCAATACTGTGTAGCAGAGAGAGTGCACAGTAAGATCAAATGCACAGTATACAGTAAGGTGAGATCAAACCTATCAACTAGACCATACGACCTGACCGAGATGCTTGCGAACTGCCTGCTACATTGTGTCAACAGCCCCTGCGTCCACCTACTCCGTCTCGTCAGTGTGACCGTCAGAGGGCAAAGTGACGTCAACTTTGATAAAGTCCCTTGCGGGGATGAAACGCGTCAGAGGATTCTGCTTGTGTGTTTTTAAATTTTTGGCTGTTATGCCGTAATAAAGTAATTGCAACGCACTTTCCTCCAGCCTGTTCTATTTTTGCTGTGCTCACTCCTACATCCCTTTCTTTGCCACTTTTGCACTAACAGTTGGTAGTCCGATTGTGTGGGGTCATGCAAAAATCAGAGTACTGTACATTATTACTGAAGAATAGAGAAACATTCATACTCCCGTTTCCCCATTATATATATATATATATATATATATATATATATATATATATATATATATATATATATATATATATATATATTTTTTTTTTTTTTAATTTTTTTTAGAAAGGCATCAGCTGCCAAAATGTTATTTGTTAACATACAGTAGAAATACCCTTATTTATGTGAATTGCACCATTAGGGGTTACTGTAATTTCATATTGTTCGAAGCAGCTGATCACACTGTAATTGCACAAAAATCCCATTGATTTGAATGGGGGGTGGGTGGGGGGGAGTTCAGCTGATCAGTGTGATCAGTCGATTCTGACAATACAGAATTACCCACGTAATGCTCCATTTGTCCTTATATACTTACCAGACACAGACAGCTCTGTCCAAATGGCAAGGACAGCAAGAAGGAGAAAAACGCTGACAGCCTTCATGTTTCTCTTTGAGAAGGATCTGGATTTCTGCTGCTTACTGGGATTTAAATAGCAGCAACACAAAGGTGAGGCAACACATGTATGGTATATAGAGCCAGAGATTAAGTAATATAGGAATGTCGCCAATTTGTTATATTATGTATCTCAATTACATCATTTTGTAATCTCATCATCCTGAAATTACAGTGTCAACATTGTGCACAGAATTCTAGGTTAGAAAACAATATTAATCTAACAAAAAACACATACATTTTATTTTATATAGCACTCAATGGACGATATGAAGAGCTGTGCACCCGGTTCAAAGACAGCAACAGTGCCACCAAGTTACTCCTTCAGCAAATGGCTTTGTCTAAGTCTTTGCTGCAATCTCTAATACTATACAGTGGTACCTTTCCTCTACTACCAAGATCCCTTCATAGCTGGTTTTGGTAATAATCAAAACACTAAAGTGACACTTTTTTGCCATTATTCACTTGTCTACCATTATAATATATATACCGGTATTTTATTCTCTCAAATGGATTTGGGATTAACATTATTCTCTCTTTCAAGGGAGGTTAATGCATGACTAATTAGTGGTGTAATTAGGAGGGTTTGGGGTTTTTAGTCACTGGGATTCCTTTCCTGAGAGGTGCTATCTTTCTGGTAGGGATGGATTGCACTTCAATGAAGAGGGATCTCTCTCTCTCCAGCCATAGAAATGTCACCATGACATGAATGATGAGTGGGAGATAAAACTCAACAACAAAAGGTGGGCTCTCATGTCTGTTCTTTGTCACAAAGACAACGTTATGTCTTTAAAGTGTTTTTTTTTTTTTTTTTAGAATCCCCAAATCAGAATTCAGCCAGAGGTTTGTTAATAACATGTGGATTTTTGTATTAACCTCTTGAGGTGACTAGTAGGTTTTCATATTTACATATTGTATGTTTTTGAAATCTCTCTTTTTCGTAACAAGCACTGTATACTTTATTTGTAAAAATAATATTGTAATCTAAAATGTAATAACTACTGTCTTTGATCTCTAATTAAACCTAGTACCTTTTTGAAGAGATTAACCCATATTTTCCTACATGTTTTGCTAAATTGTATTTTGTTTTAATTACATATTTTATTAGCACAAGGGGGACTCTTGAGGATTAGCCCTTAAATTAATTTTGTAGCACTCATTTCTAATACCACACACACACACACACACACACACACACACACACACACACACACACACACACACACACACACACACACACACACACACACACACACACACACACACACACACACACACACACACACACACAATTATTTATATTTTCAGCACGGATTGCTTTTAGGCCATCGGACAGGCAGGGAACGGGCGTGCTGGCGCTCGTGCGCTGCGCCCTGCTCGGCCGGGTGATTCGTGGCCAGCTGGGTGAGCGCTCGTCTGGGGGCGTGACCATGATATCACGTAGCTGGTTCGCCCTCATTGGGCGAAATGCTCACGTGACGCCCTTCGAGAAGCAAAATCAAATTTGCTTGCTTTAAGCACAGAGCGGGCGCAAGCACTTGCTCACGCTGGCCACACACATTGCAGCAATGTGTTTCATTGCGGCCAGTGTGAGCGCGCCCCGCCCGCTCAGCGCCACCCTGGATGAGGCCTTAGGTGATGGCGGAATGCTATCTATTTACTGTAGGAGAAGTTCACTTTCACCCAGATGTGCAATCCTTTCTAATCTATAATATAACATGTTTCCTTGCCTTTTGAAAAGGCATCCAATCCAATTTCTGGAAGCCTGTTCTAAACGTCCCTGAAATTATATGAAAGTTTAGGAGTTGCATTGCCCTGAGTCACCTCCGATGTCATGAAGGAAGAAGTCCTCCTCAGCTGTAAATGGAAGCAAAAAAGGTAAGACATTCAGGGAAACTCAATGCACATGAGAGTGCGGGTCATTGTGACATTATCTGATCATAAGAGGACATTAAAGGGAAATCACATGAGAAATGGAAGCATAACACAGAAGAAAAACGTTTGAACCCCCAACCTCACAGATTAATATCCATTCCACCCAATCGTGGAGTGCCAGCTTTCTTCTCTAATGATTTACAGACAAATAAGTTACTGAGAGGTAAAGATCCTCTAGAACTGTCCGTCGTTTACCATTTTAAGTTCTTACTTGACTTAAAGAAGCTACTAGGAGAATGGGTGTAGATATGAAAGTATAAAATATTTATTATTACACATACAGGCATACCCCGCAATAACGTACGCAATGGGACCGGAGCATGTATGTAAAGTGAAAATGTACTTAAAGTGAAGCACTACCTTTTTTCCACTTATCGATGCATGTACTGTACTGCAATCATTATATACGTGCATAACTGATGTAAATAACGCATTTGTAACAGGCTCTATAGTCTCCCCGCTTGCGCACAACTTCGGTACAGGTAGGGAGCCGGTATTGCTGTTCAGGATGTGCTGACAGGCGCATGCGTGAACTGCCATTTGCCTACTGGGCGATATGTCCTTACTCGCGAGTGTACTTAAAGTGAGTGTCCTTAAACCGGGGTATGCCTGTACTGTACATTAAAATTCATATTCAATACACAAGAGTCAAAATCACTTCACAGCAGGTATATTGTCGTTTCCTGCATCTTTAGTGTAGGCAATGTTATTAAACTGTCCTTATGGTGTAAATAGTCCATCTTGATTTCTTTTTCTGAGCAAGGTCTTTAATATACAAATTGTATTATTCCTATGCTGGTAGCATTGTACATTGCAATATAAGCATTGCTAACTCTTTTGGTTAAACAAAAACATGTAAACCAAAATCTTAAAACATCATATCGTCTTCATTATAAAAAAATAAAAAAATGTAACCAAATAATTTTAAATCATCATAAGATTTCACAGCAAAAATAGTGAAAAAAAAAAAAGTATATATACAGTATTAATACAGAGCTGAAATACTGGCCGGAATGGCCTTTCTATTGGTCAAACAAAGCAATAATACAGAACTGAAACAGATTCAATTGATGGGCCTTTCCGGCCCGATGCACCAGTCTATTTCAGTTGTGTATTACTGCTGCATCTACGTTTTTGCACTATTTTTACTAGAGATTCTTAAAAACATTTTGGTTAATTTTTTGGTTGGGTTATAATAAGGATGATATGATGTTTTAAGATTTTCGAACCAGGAGTGCGGACTAAAAAATTTTTTGTTTATACTATTCAAATCCGTGAAGATGATGAGCGGATAATATATGGGCACCCAACCAATGGATTATCAATAATGGAAATAGTGAGTGCTGCTCCCATTTGTATTGTTATATAAATGTTTTGTTTAAATATTAGTTCAGTCCAAATTGAGGCATTGGTTGTGAATTTCAAATCTCATAAAATTATGCACATAGGAATTGGGTAAGTCTTCATTTGGCTCTTTTGGTCTGGTTCCTCTCTGCAGCCTCCCTAGATTTCGTTGTCCTCCACTCACAGATATCAGCAAAGTCACAAGTTCTACACTTCCAGGCATCTTCAATGTCAACTCCCAGCAATTCCCTTGTCCCTTTCCAGTATGACAAGAAAAATGACAACTGCTTCATAACCTTCTCTTCTTCAAAATTCACTAGCTCACATCCCAGTGAGGTGCTGTCCTCCTGATAGCAGTATTCAAGTTTCAGGCAGTCTATCTTGGGGAGGTTGGAAAAAGTCAGGTTCAGACACGTCAGCTCTAAGAGGTCCTTGAATGAAGATATAGTAAACCCAACTCTTTTGGCATGTTCCTTCACCTGTGGCCCCAATGCTTGATCTCGCCGCAAAAGCAAATGATGAATAAAGATCTCTGGCTGTAGAATCCCACTCACCATACCATCAAAGAGCAGCTTGTACACAGACACCTGTAAGGCAAAGGATACAAATCCATGGGTTCCAAGCACACACAGAACCAATACCCTTACTTATGCCCATAACATATTTATTCCCCAAAATGGTTTCAATAAATGTCTAACCATAAAAGCAACAAGTAAATGTCCCAAGCCTGTACCAAAAAAAAAATGCAATACGACAGTATAGAACAGCGGTGCGCAAACTGGGGGGCGAGTAAGATTGTTTAAGGGGGGCGGAGGCAGCAGGCGACGATTTTTGCCAGGAGCAGAGTAAAAGCCGTTGGTACCTGCAAATTCGCTTTCAGCCATTAGGTGGCACTGTGATACACAGCTCCTGCAGTTCTTCCTCAGTGTGATGAGACGGAGTGTCAGAGTGTGACATGGGGGGGGGGTGTGAGAGTGTGAGTGACAAGGAGAGGGGGGTGAGAGTAAGTGTGAAAGTGTGACATGGGGAGGGGGGGTGAGAGATTGGGGGGGGGTGAGTGGGACATGGGGGGTGAGTGGGACATGGGGAGGGGGTGACAGTGTGACATGGGGAGGGAGTGAGAGTGTGACAAGGGGAGGGGGGTGAGAGTGTGACATGAGGAGGGGGGGTGAGAGTGTGACATGGGGAGGGGGGTGAGTGTGACATGGGGAGGCGGGGTGAGAGATTGGGGGAGGTGAGAGTGTGACATGGGGAGGGGGGGTGAGTGTAGGGGTCAGAGTGTGACATGGGGTGGGGGGTGAGAGTGTGACAGTGTGACATGGGGAGGGGGGTGAGAGTGAGTGTGACAGTGTGACATGGGGAGGGGAGTGAGTGTGAGAAATGGGGAGGGGGTGAGAGTGTGCCATGGGGGGGGGTGAGTGTGGAGGGGTGACATGGGGAGAGTGTGACATGGGGAGGGGTGGTGAGAGTGTGAGTGTGTGACATGGAGAAGGGGGGTGAATGTGTGACAGTGTGACATGGGGAGGGGGGTGAAAGAGACATGGGGATGAGAGACACTGGCTGGAGAGACACACAATGGCTGGAGGGAGAGTGTGAGAGAGACACTGGGGGAGGGAGTGACAATGGCTGGAGGGAGAGTGTGAGAGAGACACTGAGGGGAGGGAGGGAAACTGGTGGGAGGAAGAGACATACAATGGCTGGAGGGAGAGAGACACGGAGGAGTGAGAGGGACACTAGGGGGAGGGGGAAAGAGAGAGTGGGGGGAGGGAGAGACACTGAGGGGATGGATAGAGAGAAGAGACACTGGAGGGGGAGTGAGAAATAATGGGAGAGGGAGAGACTGGGAGAGGAGTGTGAGACTGTGGAAGAGGGGAGAGAAGTCCTGATGTGGCGGGAAGAGAGAGATTAATAATACAGCATAAATGGGGACGTTATTAGACAAATATCATATTTATTTTTAATTGATGTAATTTGTTATAAATACTTTTTTTGTAGACGCGAGGCAGGGCGTTACAAAGGGACGCATCACGTGTGCTGACCTCATGTGATTTGATTACATCAGGCAGGGGGGGCCCGAGAAATTTCATGGATGAAAAGGCGGGCTCGGCATAAAAAGTTTGCTCACCCCTGGTTTAGAGCATCAATCTACAATGCTCAACTCAAAAATATCTTTCCTCGTATTTGATACAATTTAAAACTGATGTGACTGCTCAGTTGAACTTTGTACTTTGCTTTTAGTATCTTCTTGCTATTGTTGCCTCAAAAAACAGAACTCCAGCCACAAACTGTCAAAGAAATCAGGAAAGTCAAAGCATAATGAAAATAAAGAAAAAACTTATTTCTCTTTCTGAAAAGACTGGATGTGTGGGCAACAAGGCTGCATCATATCTGCAAAATGTAACAGAACTGAAGCTACACTTCAATAAACTTAGGTTTTAACCTTTGATTTAAAACTTCACAATCATAATAATCTATACAACTGCCCACAGCCATTACTTCTTGATGCCTGTATATATATTGTTCCTTCCAGCGTATCAAGCTTTAAAAGGAAGCAATGATGTGCTGTGCATACAAGGGTGGTGATTCAATAATTCCCTTGATTTAATTTGACTTACAAGATTAAGGAGATGAATAAAGAACATTTTAGCTCCAGGATGCAATCATTCATTACCACTGTCTGAGAATGTTACGCATATGATTATTTACCAATGTGGTTTTTATTAAAAGGTTGTGTAATACAGGTAGGCAGGTAACTTAGTTGTAAAAAGTTTAATACAAAATAATTCTGTCAAGATTTTCTTCTCAAAATTTAAAGTATGAGTTTAAATCTCAAATAAAAATGTGAAAAATGCCCCTCATGCGTTTTATATTTTAGATCAAACTAAAATTATTTTCCTATACCTTAGGGGAATGGGGGAGGGGAGAAGGGACCCCTGCTCAGCTGGTGCCATATGGGTAAGTATATATAGTAGAATGCGGGGTCTGGTGCTACATCCGGTATAAATGATTTTATGGTAAACCAAAGAAAAAGAGCCTGGTAGGTATGATCACTTAAAGGCCCTAGGTAGAGGATGATAAATGTTTAGATAATAAAATTAAACTTTTAATTGTAAATCAAACTAAAATAAGGTGGTGCATATAAATGATGAACTATTAACTAAATGTTTAAAAAGGGGAGTTAACTTGGTATGTTAGATGCCACTATGGAAATATGGCAGTCTATTTTACAGAGAAAGTCGTGCATTAGGCCTAAGTACCTCTCAAATAATTAGTAGTTAGTTGCAACTATGGGTTAACCCCTTTTACCCTTTGCCAGTGACCGTGTGTGTTTATCCCAGGGGGGATTTTGTTCGGTTGTTCACATGCATGCATACATACAGAAAGACCATATAGGTCTCTTATATTAACACTGGAGTTATCCCCTTAGGTGCACTTAAAACACAAGTTGTTGACAAAAAATGACGACGGATAGTACTGATTGCAATAGTCTCTACACGGAAAATAGAGAAAGGTCTTTGTCAGTATTTTTGAGCAAAAGTTTCACTAATGTGCAACCATACAAGGATTGCTCATTGCTACAGTCGGCGTGGTATGTTTGCAGTATGGTATGTCTCCATACATATGTATAGAAGCAGCTAGTATGTAGCAGTAATTATATTGACCCATGCCTCCCCATACCTTACTGTCACTGGTCTTGCAACTATAGTATATAGCTAACATAAGTAACTCTGTATTAAAAGAAGCGCCTGATCCTGCTCAGTGTGGCTGGAAACATGTCTGGTAGATGGTTACATATCATAGTGTTTGTGACGGTAGGGGTAGCTGGCATCACACAACAAAGCGCAAGCCCAGCTAGCTAACCCTAAATCCATTTAACTTGGCCACCTATGTAAGGCTTATTTCAGCCAAATGTACCTTAATATCTGAGGAAGAACAGGAAATGTGTAAATGTAACCCATGTCTGTAAGAATGTATTTCAAAGCATGTATTCTTTATTCCCTGTGACAATCCTTCCCCCAGTTTAGAAAGCCGGCATCAGGGCCGCCAACAGAAATCATGGGGCCCGGGACAAAAGAAAGGAGCAACCCCCCCCCCAACCCATAGTGCCCCACCCCCCAAGCCCATAGCGCCCCCGAACCCATAGTGCCCCTTTCCCCCGAACCCATAGCGAGCCCCCCCTAAACCCATAGCGCACCTACCAGGAAAAAATATTTTTTTAGCGCGCAACTTTTACTTAACTGTTTTCTTATTGTGATACAGAAAAAAACATTACAATGCAACCTGTTTATTTTTATATTTTCAACAAAAGACAGGTGACTGCCTGTCTGGGTGAGTGAGTGACTGGGTGAGTGAGTGACTGGGTGAGTGAATGACTGGGTGAGTGAGTGACTGGGTGCGAGAGTGACTGGGTGCGTGCGAGTGGGTGCGAGAGTGAGTGAGTGGGTGAGAGAGTGAGCGACTGGGTGGGTGAGAGAGTGAGCGACTGGGTGGGTGAGAGTGAGCGACTGGGTGGGTGAGAGAGTGAGCGACTGGGTGGGTGAGAGAGTGAGCGACTGGGTGGGTGAGAGTGAGCGACTGGGTGGGTGAGAGAGTGAGCGACTGGGTGGGTGAGAGAGTGAGCGACTTGGTGGGTGAGAGAGTGAGCGACTGGGTGGGTGAGAGTGAGCGACTGGGTGAGTGAGAGAGTGAGCGACTAGGTGGGTGAGTGACTGGGTGGGTGATTGAGTGACTGGGTGGGTGACTGAGTGACTGAGTGGGTGACTAAGTGACTGAGTGATCGACTGGGTGGGTGACTGGGTGGGCAACTAAGTGACTGAGTGAGCGGGTGACTGAGTGACTGGGAGAGTGCGTGCGTGGGTGGGAGAGTGCGTGCGTGGGTGGGAGACGAGATGCCGGGCGGCTGCAGCATCCTCCGTGGCTGCTGCTGGGTTGGCGCACGGGAAGCTCTGGAGGCGGGGCGCGAGGCTGGCAGGCAGCTGCAGCATCCCCCGCGGCTGCTGCATGGGGCAGGAGGCGCACGCGGGGGTGCAGGGTTGGTGCTTCCCTGCCCTCCATCCCAAGTGGGGATCGAGGAAGCGGGCCGGGGCGGGCCAGGCCCACAGGCAGGACACCCTGCGGGACCTCAGCTGTTTTTTTTAAACTTTTTTTTTTTTTTTTTAAATATAACGGGCTGGGCCCCCCTGACTCACGGGGCCCGGGATGCCCATGCCCTTTGTTCCCCCCCTTGGCGGCCCTGGCCGGCATTGTCTTATGATGCGATTTGTGGTCTGTGTGTAAATCACTGTAATGTGCTTTGGGTATCAGCCATGCAAGAAAGTAAATGAGATATTCTACTGTTGGTGTCATTTCTATGGTGTAAGACTCAGCAATCCACTTAGTTGAAGCTTCCCATAAAAATGATAGGAGTAAAACAAGGGTTGGAACAGCTAGGTGTCAGGACTCCTGGGGAGAGGTGAAAGGCTGATGATCAGATCTGGGAGTTAGAGATTGTACTGCCCAAACTCCGAGGATCCTACCCAGTGGGAGGACTTGAGTGCCTTAGCACGCACCTCCTCTGGCTTTCTGGGCACCAACTCAATCCGTGCTCGGATTGGCCTGCCGCCCCTATCCCATGTAAAGGATAGCCATCAAGGGGTATATAAGGGGTGTTGCTGATCAGAGCATTAGAGTCCATCTGAGACTCTGGGAAGGAGTGTGGAGTTTGACTGTGACCAGTTGGAAATACATGTCAGAGTGGCTCTGATATCCTGAAGCAGAGAAGCAGACAGGGTAAACCTATTTGAAGCGGTTCCCTGCACCTAATCGAGGCTAGAGTCTTCCCCCAGGTCCCCAGTTGGTGAGTGTATGTCATAACTGTGTATTTTGTGTATTTGTTGGTTCTGTCAGAATAAACTCTGTTTATTCAATTACTTTGTCCTGTAGTTGGTGATAGTGATCCCAGAAGGTTTTGGTGTTAAAAGTACTGATCTCCCGTGACAGTGTTAGTATCAAAAGTGCCTCTCTGTTTGTAGCTTTCTGTAAGGATTCGGGGATCGCGGCGCTCACAGCGCGACTCCTCCTCACCTCCTTTACCTCCTGCTGCTGCCGTGGTGCGCCCCCCTCGCCGGCACCGTCATCTCCTGCTGCCCTGGGGGTTCCCCGCCGTCTCTGGTGGTCCGCCTCTGCTCCGCGGCCGCCTCTCTCACATGCGGCTGCCATTTGTCTTGCGCGCCGGGTGAAGATAATTTATTCACTGCACTAGCAGTGAAACCACGCCTCCAACTGACGTACAGGCTATTTCCCCAGACCAAACTTACTCACATGCCTGCCAATCAAGGGGACCTATCCAAGACAGCTACACGCACTCCTCCAGGTCTGCCCCCACTTCTGATTGGTCAGCAGCACTTTATATTGCCTGTCCTGACACTCACTCATTGCTCGACATAGTCTCAGTTTGCGGATGTCTACTCTGGCACTTTCTCTCTTCATTCACTCAGGTCACAACTCGGCTTGGCGGACGGCAATCTCTGGCTCACGACCCCTGCTTGAACACCGACCTTCCGGAATTCTCATATCCCTGACCTTGGCTAACGGCAACGACTCTTCTTTACCGGAACCGGCAAGTATTGCTATAGCTATCACCACCTGGCCTTGCAACGCCTAAAACACCACACTCCGGACATGTGTAACGGATCCGCACCTTAGTTTACTGTTTGCCTTGCCTTACAGACATGTGTAGCCCTGGAACACTGCTCCTGATATTTACTGCAACTCCACCCTGGGTTCATTCATTAAAGCAATGCTGTCACACGCCCCTTCTGCTATTGGTTCACTGACCTTTAAAGACACCTTTTCCACAATGCTTCCCTGCCGAGCATAACCATTCCTGGTTGTCACAAGTGTTCTGCCACAAGCCCTAAGGCTTGGCTCTGTTGTGTACTAATCTCTCAAAGTTCTATTCCCTAGTTCACGCAGAGGTCTGTTCCTGTCTCCTGTGCTGAAGTGGAGTACTCTCCATGTTAACTTCAGCTCCCTGTTTTCTGAGGCCTGCTATACTTCCACAGCAGAGCCTATCTACTGGTACCTGGGGCCTGCTGCTCATTCTCCATTGCAGAGGCCGTGTCCTGGTTCCTGTGCTAAAGCAGAGGATTCTCCAGTGCGTTCTTCAGCTTCCAGTTTTCTGAGGCCTGCTGCCCTTCCCTTGAAGAGGCCGGTCTCCGAGTCCTGAGCTCTGTAGCTCTCTCTCTCCTTGCACAGGCCCGCTCTGGACTCTTGCGCTGAAGCACTGGTGTACCAGTGCTGCCTAGCGGTGTGTCCACTCCGGTCTGCCTATCCCTTCCTGAGACCAGTACCATGGGCCATGGTCGCCGCACGCGCAGAACCCACGCCCGCGCTCACGCTCCTAAGCTGAAGCGGGGAACTTCTGATTACCTGTTGCCGAACTCCTGCTTGAATAGCGTTTACCCTGATCTCTCCAGTCCTGACCATGGCTTGTCCACTGATGATGTTACCTTCTCCAGCCCCAACCCTGCTACGTACGACTACGAACTGCGCAATCCGGATCAGCCTGCGCGGTCTAAGGTCGGTGCTTTTACAACCCCACCTCAGCCACGCGGTCCGACCCAGGTTTGTGGCGAGCACAACCGTGACAACACACTCCTTTTGCTGCGGGTGCGTGCACATATACGTCCCCACCTCAGTAATAGGGTCGAGTCTGGTCTGCGGGCAGCACCGCCGTAACACTTTCTTACAGCTCTAATTTTGTTCAAACGTGGTAGAGAGGGATCTGTCTAGCCTGAGGTTAAGCTGATTATTATGTGGTGTTACAGATATCTAACCTCTCTGCACGCAACTTTAAAAGAAAAATCACATGGGAAATGCAAGCATAAAACAGAAGAAAAAACGTTTGAACCCCCAACCTTACAGATTAATATCCATTCCACCCAATCGTGGAGTGCCAGCTTTCCTCTCTAATGATTTACAGACAAATAAGTTACTGAGAGGTAAAGATCCTCTAGAACTGTCCGTAGTTTACCATTTCGAGTTCTTACTTGACTAAAATAATCTACTAGAATGGGTATAGATATGAAAGTATAAAATATTTATTATTACACATTCCGTACATTAAAATTCATATTCAATACACAAGAGTCAAAATCACTTCACAGCAGGTATATTGTAGTTTCCTGCATCTTTAGTGTAGGCAATGTTATTAAACTGTCCTTAAGGTGTAAATAGTCCCTCGTGTAAATAGTTCCTCTTGATTTATTTTTCTGAGCAAGGTCATTAATATACAAAATTCATTATTCCTATGCTGGTAGCATTGTACATTGCAATATAAGCATTGCTAACTTTTTTGTTTAAACAAAAACAAATGTAAACCAAAATCTTAAAACATCATATCGTCTTCATTATAACAAAAAAAAAATACAAAAATGTAACCAAATCATTTTAAATCAACATAAGATTTCATAGAGAAAATTGTGGGGAAAAAAAAGTATCCATACAGCAATAATACAGAGCTGAAATACTAGCTGGAATGGCCTATTGGTCCAATAAAGCAATATTACAGAACTGAAACAGATTCAATCGATACACCAGTCTATTTCAGCTGTATCTATATTTTTGCACTATTTTTACTATAGATTCTTAAAAACATTTTGGTTAATTTTTTTGTTGGGTTATAATAAAGATGATATGATGTTTTAAGATTTTCGAACCAGGAGTACTGTGATAAAAAAATTTTTGTTTATACTATTCAAATCCGTGAAGATGATGAGCGGATAATCTATGGGCATCCAACCAATGGATTATCAATAATGGAAATAGTGAGTGCTGCTCCCATTTGTATTGTTATATAAATGTTTTGTTTAAATATTAGTTCAGTCCAAATTGAGGCATTTGTTGTGAATTTCAAATCTCATAAAATTATGCACATAGGAAGTGTGTAAGTCTTCATTTGGCTCTTTTGGTCTGGTTCCTCTCTGCAGCCTCCTTAGATTTCGTTGTCCTCCACTCACAGATATCAGCAAAATCACAAGTTCTACACTTCCAGGCCTCTTCAATGTCAACTCCCAGCAATTCCCTTGTCCCTTTCCAGTATGACAAGAAAAATGACAACTGCTTCATAACCTTCTCTTCTTCAAAATTCACTAGCTCACATCCCAGTGAGGTGCTGTCCTCCTGATAGCAGTATTCAAGTTTCAGGCAGTCTATCTTGGGGAGGTTGGAAAAAGTCAGGTTCAGACACGTCAGCTCTAAGAGGTCCTTGAATGAAGATATAGTAAACCCAACTCTTTTGGCATGTTCCTTCACCTGTGGCCCCAATGCTTGATCATGCCGCAAAAGCAAATGATGAATAAAGATCTCTGGCTGTAGAATCCCACTCACCATACCGTCAAAGAGCAGCTTGTACACAGACACCTGTAAGGCAAATGATACAAATCCATGGGTTCCAAGCACACACAGAACCAACACCCTTACTTATGCCCATAACATATTTATTCCCCAAAATGGTTTCAATAAATGTTTAACCATAAAAGCAACAGATAAATGTCCCAGGCCTGTACAGATAGAAAATGCAATACGACAGTTTAGGGCATCAATCTACAATGCGCAACTCAAAAATATCTTTCCTCGTATTTGATACAATTTAAAACTGATTAGATTGCTCAGTTGAACTTTGCACTTTGCTTTTAGTATCTTCTTGCTATTGTTGCCTACAAAAAACAGAACTCCAGCCACAAACTGTCAAAGAAATCAGTAAAGTCAAAGCCTAATGAAAATAAACAAAAAACGTATTTCTCTTTCTGAAAAGACTGGATGTGTGGGCAACAAGGCTGCATCATATCTGAAAAAATGGAACAGAACTGAAGCTACACTTCAATAAACTTAGGTTTTAACCTTTGATTTAAAACTTCACAATAATAATAATAATCTATACAACTGCCCACAGCCATTACTTCTTGATGCCTGTATATTGTACCTTCCAGCTTATGAAGCTTAAAAAGGAAGCAATGTTGTGCTGTGCATACAAGGGTGGTGATTCAATAATTCCCTTGATTTAATTTGGCTTACATGACTAAGCCTGCGTTTATAGTGCCGTCGATGGCGACGCGACCGTCGCGTTAAAACAAATGCATTGTTGTCGTCGCTTATAGTGCACGCGATGGCGCGACAGTGCTAACAAAAATCTGGTAGTCACTGATATTTGATTTTTTCGGTGACAGTATCCCCTCGCGGCCAATCAGGAGCTTCTCCGTGCCTCGGCACTCCCCCTTTTGTGACGTCACTGGCCTTGTAGCCAGCGACGTCGCCTAAACTTAAAATATAACATTTGCAATGGCGACATCATCGGTCGCGTCGCCGGCACTATAAACGCGGCCTAAGGAGATGAATAAAAAAAAAATTAGCTCCAGGATGCAATCATTCATTACCACTGTCTGATAATGTTACGCATATGATTGTTATTTACCAATGTGGTTTTTATTAAAAGGTTGTTTAATACAGGTAGGCAGGTAAGTTAGTTGTTAAAAGGTAAATATAATATAATTCTGTCAACATTTTCGCCTCAAAATTGAAAGTATGAGTTTAAATCTCAAATAATAATGTGAAACATTCCCCCCATACGTTTATATTTTACATCAAAGTAAAACTATTATCCTATACCTTGGGGGAATGGGGGAGGGGAGAAGGGACCCCTGCTTTGTCAGGGACAGCTAGGTGTCAGGACTCCTAGGGAGAGGTGAAAGGCTGCTGATCAGATCTGGGAATAAGAGCATTGTACTGCCCAGACTCCGAGGGTCCTACCCAGCAGGAGGTCTTGAATGCCTTAGCACGCCCCTCATCTGGCTTTCTTGGCACCAACTCAATCCGTGCTCCGATTGGCCAACAGCCCCTATCCCATGTAAAGGATAGCCACCAAGGGCTATATAAGGGGTGCTGCTGATCAGAGCATTAGAGTCCATCTGAGGAACACTCTGGGAAGGAGTGTGGAGTTTGACTGTGACCAGTTGGAGATACATGTCAGAGTGGTTGCTGTGTGGACTCCTGACGAAGCGACAACAGCGAAACGCATTGAGTCGGAAGCGCCCTGCTGACGCCACTCACCTGCACTGGTCTGCACCTGGGATCCCCTTAATTCGGTTAACTCACCTGCGCCGCAATACCGGAAACGAAACGCCGGCAAACCGGAAGTGACGCGACGGGAGATTCGTGAGAGGGGGTGAGAATTGGGAGGCAGAGTTTGCTTTTCTTATGTGCCCAGTACATGTTTTATTGATGTAAGCATACACCTATATTTTTTTTTAGAGATTAAGATTGTCATTTTATACGGTACACACTATGTTTGGCTTTCCGTTTTCTCATGTATATACGGCTGCCATCACATCATTCTGAGTGACATCCAGATATCCCCAAGAACCCTAAGATAAGAGAGAGAGAGAGGATCTACACGAATACACTACATCATTCATTACCCACTTGAGTTTGGGTTACATGCTCGTTGATTTCAGATAAAATGTGAGTTCTGAATTTATAGAAGTCTACTGAATTTGGAGATACATCTATAGAGACTGTGTTGCACTATTGTATTTATTTTTCATTCCACATATCCACCACTGAATGAGTTGCGCTCCCCTTCAACTTCCACATGTGTGTTCAGCACTCTGATATCCTGAAGCAGTGAAGCGGACAGGGTAAACCTATTTGAAGCGGTTCCCTGCACCTAATCGAGGCTAGAGTCTTCCCGCAGGTCCCCAGTTGGTGAGTGTATGTCATAACTGTGTATTTTGTGTATTTGTTGGTTCTGTCAGAATAAACTCCGTTTATTGAATTACTTTGTCCTGTATTTGGTGATAGTGATCCCAGAAGGTATTTGGTGTACTGATCTCCTGTGAGTGTTAGTATCAAAAATGCCTCTCTGTTTGTAGCTTTCTTACAGCTCTAATTTTGTTCAAACATGGTAGAGAGGGATCTGTCTAGCCTGAGGTTAAGCTGATTATTATGTGGTGTTACGGACCACTAACCTCATTGCACGCAACTTTAGCTGGGCTAGCATCTTGTATTGATAGCAAAAGTTATTCCAAGTAAGTTAACTGTATAGCGTTTGGTGTCAATATCAGAGCACCAATTTGTCTAAGGCTGCTTTTTCAATTGAAGTGTAGTGTCTTTCAAATACCAAATGAAAGTAGCAGGAGAGGAAGATAAAATAAAGTTGAAGAACGAGAGAGTAAAAAGGCAGCAAGATGTAAGGCTTCCATATCTGCTAGGCTAATGCTTCCAAGTGTTAAGTTGTCTGTTGGACAGCGGTGCGCCAACTCTCCGCATCTGCGCCCCCCTACCTTTTCTGCACCTCAGTCACGCCCCCCCCCCCCTCACCTCTACTGATGCGTCAAATGACCCTGCAGGGTGATGTGTGTCACTTGGCCGGCGGCGTCATTTGATGTCTCAACTCCATGGCAGCGGGCATCATTTGACAGCACTTTGTCATAGAGACGCGTGACTGGAGCCAGGTAAGTAAGTTTACAGAGGCCTCGCTCTCTCAGCACGGGACCTCTGTAAACGCAGCAGCCCCCCCCCAGAAAAGTCTCACGCCCCCCTGGGTGTGCCCCCCACTTTGCTCACCGCTGCTAAAGGATACCAAGAAGTGTGGGTTTTTTTTGTGAGTGACTACAGACCTTCAAAGCATCTGTTACTGGGTGGAAGGTTGGAGCCAATAGATAATGCCCCATTTTGGGTTCTTTTGATATGCCTTTAAGGCTATACAATTAGTGAACAGCTATTGCACAGCTTCCTAGAATTATGTAGGTTTTAACCTTACAAGGTGGACAAAACAAATAAGGAAATGGTAGTAAATAAAAAGGGTTTACTAAATTCCCCATGGTCAATTACCGGTACTTTCAATTTTAGTTTGAACAGTATACGCAGAAAATAAAAACAAATACTGTTTAAGGCTGGAAATAATTTCATTGATTCTGTTTTTACAGCATTTAGCCAATTGTTAATTCCCTTTCATCTCCATCATGTATTTGGGGAACTGCACGCACTACTTTCTTACACCATCCACCAAAGACCTTACCAATATCATTGGCAAGATTAGACCCTTGCCCCGCAAGTCTACAACAAGAATGTCTCCCCATCTTGATTAATCCTTGCCACACCATCTTCGATGCATCACTTAAGCAAGGAATTGGCCCAACCAGCCTTAAGCGGGCAATCACAAAACCTCTGCTAAAAAAAACCTCTCAATCCTCAAGATCCTGTCAACTATCGACCCATAACAAGTATTCCATTCCATAGCAAAAATAAAATCGAGAAAAACGTTACTTACCCACTCCAATTCCACCTTGAAACTCATAATATATGAACACTAACCAGTCAGGATTCAAAACCCAACATGTCACTGAATCGGCCCTCCTCACTGTATGGGACAATATACTGCACCTACTTGATAAAGCGCATGATATGTCAGTAGCATTTCACATTATTAATCAGAACATTATCACCACTATAATGAAGTGGCTGGCCTCAGAGACACTGTGCTTCACTGGATCATCTCTTTTTTTCATGACCGCATGCAATCCACCCATATGGGACACAATGGTTACATGTGGAGTACTACAATGCTCCTCGCTTTCCCTCCTCAACATCTGCATTAAACCTTTGGCAGATCTCAGTAGTACAAAAAGACAGATTCCATCTTTATGCAGATGACACTCAGATATACATTGGAGCATCCAATAATCATAAAGAACAAGCCGATTTGCTTACTCAATGGTCTTAATGACATCCAAGAATGGATGACTGCTAACCTAATTCAACTTAACCCTCATAAGACTGAAATAATGATCCTACAAGCAAAGGACCACCCTACCAATGAACAAATTGCAAGAGCTCAGAAACTCAGCCCTTCAATAGGTAACAACAGTTACTGTACATTACACAAAAAACAAGTAACAAATGTATGAGTCATCTGGAATGATCAAGCTACCCTCACATCCCAAGCCAACGCCACAGCTAAAGTCAGTGCTCTGAGAATGATAAAGAGGATAACTCATCTTGTGACAAAAATATACCTGACCACCATCACAGTCACTTTGGTCCTTTCTTGACTGGACAGCAATAACGCTCTCTACATAGAGATGCCGACTTACCTTTTTTCTACTCTCCAAGCGATCCAGAACACTGCAGTTACTGTAGACTTATCAGTAGCACCAGGAAGTTCAACCATATCACCCCTCAATTGAGAAAACTTCAGTAGTTACCCACCAAGCAAAGAGCAATGTTTAAACTCCTCACTATTGTACAAAGGACCCCTCTACCTGCAAAGAAAATGTAAGTTCCACAGACCCATCTGGCATCTACGATCCAAAAACCATCAACTTATAAAAGTCCCCAGATTCAAACACACTAGACAAGCTGGTCATGTCCCTTCAGTACAGGGAGCCAAGGAATGGAATGCTCTCCCCATATCCATCAGAAATAAAGACCATCCTACTTTCAGAAAACGGCTCAAGACTTGACTCTTTGAAATTGCCTTTCCGAACCTCGATTGATTCTTTACTACACCTCTGGAGCTTTCAAAAAGCGCATAGGAGCAGAGATCGTTCTGTATATGCGCTATAAAAGACATTGAGATAGAGATAAATAGATACTGTACCCAGGCCTCCTTTATAGGACTATTGTGATTCTTAATATTCCACCTATCTGCATCATTCTGCTTGTCAGTAAATTACTTTCTTATATTCCAGACTGTACAACCCATCTTCTTCTGGACCATAACTCCATGTTTTGTTTGATTTATGACTATTAGCATCTTGAAATATTAACCCTTTCCGGTCGAATGTCGGAATATATCCGACAAAATATTTTAGTACTTGCGGTCCAATGGGTGATTTCCCCGGCATTCCATTTGCACTTCTCCCAGCTGCCTCTCCCAGCCCGGCAGCGATCAGCAGCCCCGCACTCCGGCAGCATCAGTGACCCAACCCCCCCACCCCAGCCCGGCACCGATCAGCAGCCCCGCACTCCGGCAGCATCAGTGACCACCCCCCCCCTCCAGCCCGGCACCGATGCCCACAAGCAGCCCCGCAATCTGGCAGCCTCACTGACTCCCCACCTTCCCCCCAAGCCCAGCACGATCCCCATCAGCAGCTCTGCACTCTGGCAGCCTCACTGACCCCTCCCCTCCCCCCCAGCCTGGCACCAGGCAACCCCACGATGCTTCAGCAGCTGACACAGGAGGTAGGGGGTTGGGGGGGGGCTGTGAGTGTGGTGTGTGTGCAGTGAGTGGGCACAGTGTGCTGTGAGTGGGCACAGTGTGCTGCGAGTGGACGCAGTGTGCTGCGAGTGGGCGCAGTGTGTTTATGCAAAAAAAATAATTCTTTCTTCATATTCGATCAATATTATAATAATAACGCTCAAACCGCGTTATATGCGGATCGTGCTATAACGGGTTGAGCTGTATGTGTTTGTTTTTTTCCCCCCGAAAATTACATTAGACCGGCTGGCGCACTTAGTGAAAATTAATTGGACCGCAAAGGGTTAAGAGTCTCTTTTTTTATGCAATTCCTGCAATACTATGGTTGTTATTTTCTAAACTGCCTCTACTCTGATATGTACACTCAAGATATAGGGGTTTGGAAGTCAGAAAAATAACGTGTCTCTGAGGTAAAAGGCTAAATTGTTGTATTTATCCCCCATTCACCTGCAAATTGTGGCTTCTTCTCTGGGCAGATCCTGGCAGCGATGGGTTTGCTCGTGTTTTCAGCTCTCTCAGCTCCAGCTCACCTCTGGGGGAGTATCCCAGTTCATCTATCACTCCCACCAAGAAGACTCCTTCAAGCTCTCCGAAAACTGGAAACTCACGGACACGGCCACCTGATAGATGTGAAATACCACAATGCTGTATGAACATAGTTGAAACAATACAACCCATTAATTCATGGTGGAGAACCAAACAGAATCAAACCCCAAAACGCTGCATAAAGAAGAAAGATAGCCACTTTCATATTATGGGGCCTATGCTGTAAGCGTTCATAAGCCACTTATCAAGCACTTATCACCCAAAATGCATACTGCTATTCAGTAAGCCTCGATAAGTGGGCGATAAAGGCCTGAATCGCCCCCAAATTTTTTTTGTTCAAAAACAAGTCACAGAGTGAGCGGCGATAAACCACTTGTCGCCGCTTTTTGGAATGTTCAGAAACTCGTGCAATTCTAGTAGTCGCGAGTAGGTTATCGACGTCTATAGCGGCTCTAGAATGACGATTTTCTTCCCAAATCCACTCAGAAAAAGTTGGCGGGAGGGTGGCGATAAGCGTCGAGACGGGACTTAGAAAAAAATATGCATGTTTCCTGCATCGGATTGATGCCGGGGTCTCCGGAGTTGATACCAATTAATATCAGCACCAGAGACCCCCGGCATGAATCCGATGCATGAAAAATGCATTTACAGGCAACTTCATTACCTTAGCGGTTAACCGTGCCATGCTTATTGTGCGTACCGGGGGTGGGTGAAGGTGGTATTTGGCCCTTGGTGGGTGTTTAGGCCTTACAGGGGGGTTGCGAATGGAGTTAACCCCTTAATTATCATAGCGGTTAATACCGCTACGGTAATGAAGGGGTTAACCCCCCCCCCTACCCATCCACAAGGCCTAAACACCCATGCTTCGGGCTAATACCACCTTCACCCACCCCCGCTACCCACAATAAACACTAACACACACAACAGCTTCCCTACCCACCTCCTAGGCCCCCAATAAACATTACAATATCTAATAAACACCAATACACAACCCACCCTCTGTGCCCCCCCATAAAACAACGATTTATTTTTTTACATACAGAATTAATACCCCAGGCTGGCGGGGGTCCCCGGGTGGTCCCGACTGGTGTCCGCAGGCCACACAGTGCATCCCCCTATGCTCTGTGGCCTCGAGGTGGTCCCCGCAGGCCCCAATGGGGTTCATGGGTGTTCCCAGCGGGTGTCGGGGTCCCCTGGGTCAACCCTCTGGTGTCTGGGGGCCCACGGGTGGTCCCCATGGGTCCCCCACATCTGTGGGTCCCCCATGTCTTTCCCGCAGGTGTCCTCCGTGGGTCCTCGGGTTGCCCCCATGGGTCCCTGCGGTACCAATCCTTTATGTAAAAAAATTAAAACCTGGCCAACATTTCAAAAATACACCTCCCCACCCCACCCAACACATACAGTAATGGGCAAAATAACTATTAACCAGATATAGATAATAGATTATTTGCCCATTATTAAACACAACATTAGCCATGCAGCCTAAATAAAGTAAATAGAAACCGTTCTACTTACCCCATGCAATATGAAGGGCGTCCTCATCAGCATACTGCAGGTCCATGTCCTCCGTTGCCAGAAAGCATACATAGCAGAATACAATCTACTGGCGCCTAGCCCCTTAATCACCTTAGCAGTTAATAACCGCTATAGTAATTAAGGGGTTAACCCACCCTGCCCAGCTATCCACACGGGAGGCCTAACCACCACCCCGGACCCACTATACCCACCCTGTTTCCATTGCGTGCCATAGTGGTTCATCATACCCATATAATATATTCCCGCAGGGAACACCCGTGGACCCCATGGGGACCACCTGGAGGCCATAGAGCCTAGTGGGGACCCCAGACACCC
Source organism: Ascaphus truei (assembly GCF_040206685.1). Classification (NCBI taxonomy): domain Eukaryota; kingdom Metazoa; phylum Chordata; class Amphibia; order Anura; family Ascaphidae; genus Ascaphus; species Ascaphus truei. The sequence continues at coordinate 80,083,365 of NC_134485.1, forward strand.
GTGGATACACCCCAGGGTGCATTGTGGGGCCCGCGGACACCCGTCGGGACCACCCAGGGACCCCCGCCGGCCTGGAGTATTAATTCTGTATGTAATAAATCATGGTTTTATGGGGGGGGGGGCACAGGGGGTGGGTTCTGTATTAGTGCTTACTAAATACTTTTACATTTAATTTTTATGACTAATGTAGATGAGCAGGGGGTCTCCGGAGCAGAACCTTGTTGGTTTTAGGTCTGGGGACCCCTGCTTCCCGAGATACAGGCCCTGTTATGGGGTGCCGGTATCTCCTATGCTTTTGATTCCCACCGTCACGTGACGCGGGACATTTATATGCATGGGAGATACCGGCACCCCATAACAGGGCCTGTATCTTGGGAAGCAGGGGGTCCCCGGACCACAAATCAATGCGGTTCTGCTCTCGAGACCCCCTGCTCATCTACACTAGTATTAAAATGTATATTAAAAAACATAAATTTCAGGCGAGATTTGCGCTGGGAGAGGCGGCTCATTCTGAGCAGCTCTCTCTGCAGCAGAAAGGAATCGCAGGGTAAGGCCTTTTCAGAGAGGCGATCCTATCGCCGGCGGCAACTCGTCCGTTTTGGGAATTTTTCTATCAAAGGTAATCGACGCTTTCTGAATACCGTGATAGCAACACTCACAAAAACGGTGATTTCAATTGCCCGACGATTTTTTTTATGAACATTTACTGCATAGGCCCCTTAGTGTTCTCATCATCACCCAAGACATGGTAATAAAAAAAAAAAATATATGTTTTCCGTGGCATTGGGGAAGATGCAGTCATGGGTGTCACCTTGCTGGCAATTCTTGTGACTGAAGCAGAATCGTAGTAAACCACAGTTATGAGGAAAAACGATTTATATCGGTATAAGAGTCAATCAAATTGCACTTAAACTACTTTTTTTTAAGATCCTGCATAAAACATGCAGTAATTTATTGTCACAATTTCCATGTGCCCCTTGTTAACCCTTTCCGCTGTCAGAGGGGATAGCAACACACTACAGTGCAAGACAGCAGTAGAATACTTTCATAATACATTTACACAAGGGAAAATTGGTGCAAAATATGTCGTATATATCACGGTTTTTTAAATAAAATAAATTACTCCACAGCCAGAGAGTCTCCAGCTGCATGACTATCGGAGTCCTCTACTAAAAGACCCCTGGTTCAAACCTCAAAAAATAGTGGTCACATTTTGGGGATTGCGGCTTTATGCAGTGGAGCCAAAAGAATGTCTGTATGTCTGTACAGCACTGGATACAATGTCATTGATCTAAAAAAAGGGGAAATTAATGGTCTATCAAAGGAATCAGGGGTTGATTTGGGACCGATATCAGCCTGGACGATATCTGTCTTACTGGCCCAGCTTCCACAACGTTGTCGTGACGAATCACCATGTGATGTCGGGTTGCCATGACAACGCAATGCTGCAGAAGAAGGAGATGCCGCTCCGGTAAGAGACACTTATAGAGGCCCAGTACGCTACCAAAGCAATCAATTTAATTGTTGTGGGGAAGAGCATGGGGCCTCTATAACCACCGTCAAGCCCCCTTAGGCTACGGCCCCACTGTCTGCGCTGCCGAGTTCCCCGGTCTGCAGTGAGCTGCAGGGGGAAAGGCAGGGGGGGGGGTGCTCGTGATGGGGGAGTGACGGGGCCGCAGCCATGACGTCACAGGGCAGGTTCGCCCTCATTGGCTGAACCGCCGGGGGGCGTGGCCAACCGCTAGTACGGAGCATAATTTTCCAGTCTGCTGGAAAAACTGACGGCGCAGCATGGCGGCCACCTCTTGCAGTTGGCCCGGCCCTGTTGAAAAGCGGCTCTTGTCCCTGCAGCGCCCACCACAGCGGGGACCAAGCCTTACACTAGACACGCACACAGTAAATTTAATAGCCAAGGTGGCACCGGCCCATAGCTATGAATACAGCAGATAACACAGTCACACTGGGTGATAAGGAATGTACAGAATGGCAATTACAGGCATGTAGCCATCTGCAAAAAGTTGCCTAAGGCAGCCTAGTAAAATCCCCTGCCCATCCATAGCCACCTCACAGAATTTACAGTGCATAATAAATTGCTAAAGCTTGGTGATATTTCCCTAGCAATCTTCCAAACCCTTTTGAAAACTTGCGTCCTTAATTAGGCAATCTGAATAACTGCATATCCTCTTAGCCAAGATGAATAAACCAATGCACTTATATTTACCCTATGTCTCTGTGGGTCATCAAACAAACTCTTTACAGTGTCAACTCTGAAGGGCAGGCACCACTTCCACCAAAATCTACTTCCATATCTATTGCACTAATCCCAATGTTGTATTATATTTAACTGTAGTGTCTTATTTACTATTACTGTAAAGCATTCAGTACTGTACATGGTTGGCACAACTTTAAAAAAATACAATTAGAAAATAATACATATGAAAATGTCATTCTGGAAGGGCTACTTCCATTCTTTAACACACTAGATGACTGCTAAACATATACATAGATACGTGATCTAAGATTAATAGAGACAGAATAATAAGAGGAGTATACTGTAAGAACTAAGCAATATGTTTTGTATTGGAAAGAAATGTGTGATGATCATTGTTGGCAATGCAATAAGCAGTAATAATAGCCAACAGTTTTTAGTTATAAAATTACATTGATATAACAATCAAGATAAAAAAAATCTTGTATTACTATCATTCTTCAATGGGAAGTTATCTAACCTTTATTCCTTACTACTAAAGTATTCAAATAGCTCTTTATTAACCAGTTGCACGTGTAAGATTGCTACCATTTTAGTTGCACCGCTGAAGACATGAGGAAATACTGTAGACGGACTGCCAATTTGTACTATACTGTAACCACCATAACGAGATAAATATGTTTTGTATCGAATGACATCTCAAACCTCAGTGGTTACCAGATGTTAGGCTGCTGAGATTTGATTCACCTGCTACAATGCCACATCAAACTGTTATCAATAGGGGGGAAATACTTAACCTCTGCTGCTAAGGTGTGTCTCGAATGCATTACAGTAAAGATTACAGTAATGAGAACATTCTTTTACCTTCTGCTTGTTTGACATCTCTACCGATAATACAATTTTTATTGTGGGAAGATATCGTTTACAAAATACCTGCTTGCAAAACTGGAATCATGGTTATGGTGTTAAGACATTTTAAAGCCCAGACATCTTCTCGTGTTTGTGTTGTTACTGATACAACGTCATGCAGTTCCAGCTCTGAAAAGGTAAATAAACAGGTCGTTTTAGCACTTTATACCTATTAAGGGGTGTCTGTGTGTGATGGAGGGACACAGAGTACAGAAGCTGTAACAATCATTAAATACATTGAAGAAAAGGAGCCAGTCGCACTCAAATCAATTCATTACAGTCAAGGGGGCATTTGTATTATGTTTTATTGCAGAAAAGTGAGACAATGCACAATGTTTCAGGCGTTAACCCCTTCGCTGTGCATTCGTTCATTTCACTGGAACAAATTCCTCCACATTGTCTCCTGGGTGTGCACCAGATAATCCATGACAGTGTTCAAAGTGAGTGACTCTACCCTGTATACAGAACTTTAAAACACATAAATCTTTAACTATCAATGTATTGATCTTTATGTATACAGTACATATACACACACACACAAAAAGGGAAGGATTAGCAGGCACAAGAAGCAGGCAGTTATTTAACCCTTAGTTTGGATGCAATCGTTTCATGTTTTTGTTTTACTTTTTGGAAAGTGTTATTGAAACAGTGGCAAAGCGAATCTTCCCATTTCATTAGCAGTCACGTTTACCCCTTTTTAATGTGACCACACCCCTAAAAGATATGGCAAGAACATTTGCAGACCTAGCCACATCCCCACTATTATGTGACTCCCCTCTGATGTTGTGGCCTTTCCTAGTGCTTCCCCACCTCTACTCACTGAGCAGGGAGAAGTGATGACTATCTTTGCAGGTCTCAAACTATGTAGAGGTACAAAGAACAGTGTAGAATGTCTATTTTTTATTGCAAGCTAGTTAATCTTACGCTTTTTTTTTTTTCAATCTGATCTTTCAACTCAGCATTTAACAAAATGTTTCTACTAATAGCTTACTGTAAATGCTGTTTTAGAATGACAGTAGGTCTGTACCAGTTTCTTACCTTCTAGATTTTTGATTCATACTTTTTCTTGACACTTCATTAAAAAGCAAAATAAGGTAATTGGGATTAAAACGAACCCTCAGAAAAATGCAATTTACTTTAAGTGCCCATTAGGATAGACTGCACTTTTAACTCATTTGCTGCCATAGTGGCTTGCAAAGCAATTAGCTGCAGGCCCCTCTAACACGGAAAGAGTTGACATAGCCTTGGAAATCACAGTGCCCAAAACAAACAAGTCAAATCACCCCCAACGCTGCAGTTTCCCCTCACCTCTGGCTAAATGAATACTAGCTCCTGCATTTATTACATTCATGTTCTTTAGCTGCACAATCTCTGGTAGCTGAAATCCATACACCATCTGCTGTTCACACCACATCTGGGAGCACAGGTCAGTCACACACAGATACTTCAAATGATATTTGTCCAGTGGAGTTAGTGGCACTTGCTTTCTCTGTAAAATGCCACCAGGATTATGTTTTCTGTCACCTTTTCCTCCCATTTCATCCTGGTGTAGATCAGTTGAGGTGTCTGCATTATCATCATCACTTCAAATAAGAAAAACAAGATGAGCACAAAAGTTGCTTCTTTTTTTTCTAGATATAATACAAATAGCCTTTTCTACAATGGAAGGATTGATACGGCCTTTAGATGGCATGGTAGAAAGACAGGAATTGACTGCGGACTAGAACCCCTTGGTCTACATAGCCTGACCATTTTTTTCTTGTTTTACAAGAACATACCCAATTTGATCCCTAGTTTTTTTCAGATATATGAAACCTTTGGGTCAATACCAAGCAGGGAGAGTATTCCATGAATCCACCACCCTTTCGGTGAAGGAATACTTAAATCTGTGCCACCCACTCACCCACCAGATTTACAGCAGAATCTCTTGATTCTCTCTCTGAAATATCTTGTTTATACGATTGATGGTTCATACTATAGACTTTACTTACTGTGTAGTGCAGCAAACTACAGTGACCCCTTAAAATTATTTAATCTAACTCAGTTAAAAAGTCCTACGCAAGTGTGTTCTAGTTGTAGATATCAAATTACTCGACTTCTAATGGAGCTGCATTCACGAATATACTGATAAAAATCGGTGTTGCCCTCGTCTAATGTATACATTACTTTTTGGTACCACAAACCACCCACACCCCCCCTTTAATTACCGTATGTATTTTATGTTATAATATTGCTGGCTCTGGTTGTGTTCTTTTTTTTAATTGGGTTTACAAATATTAAACAACATTACAACATTTCAATACAGAAAAACGTACTTTTACACAAAATTGTTTTTAGTATTCCTCATCCTACTTATAATTCCAAATTTCAACACATCTGGTTGTGTTCTTAATACTCATAACTTGCTTTATGCCTGTGTCCCAACCGGAGGATTTGCCACCATCTGTAGCTCGGAAGATAAGGGAGCCTCAGATTGACAGGAGGAACAGTGGAATAAACAGAGAGCGGCAAAGAAAAGAGGAAAATACTGAGTGACAACAAATTATAGGAGGTCAAAGAGAGTGATGGAAAGTGATAATGACAAGTAGAAAGAAAACTGTTTCCATGTGCAAATAAAAAAAATAAAGAGGCACACCAATGACTGATTACCAGATATGATTGAATTACACAAACTCAAAGAATATAGAAACATAAATGTTTACAAAAGACATTTTTTTTTCTTGCCAATAATTTCTTCTCGCTCAGTCGCTGCATGATAATCAGCCGATTCTTGGAGGCTGTATAAAAGTAAATACTTCTCTCCTCTTGCCTTACCTACAGTATATGTATAGTCAAGTACTTAGAAAAAGAAAAAAATAAGTCTAAAAGAAATGTAGACTACTTCGGGAGGGCACCAAATGTGCACTGACATGGATGGACTACGAGAATGTTAAAACAAAAAAAATATTTTCTCTTGCATCAGTGCAAGGCCTTGGGGATATCCCGAAGCAGTTACAATCCAACAAGATGCTTAGGAGGACCTTCCTTCCAAAACTTGTATCTGCTGATGCCAGAAAATCCAGTTGATAATGTTTGGGGAAAGTGTGCAGAGATGACCGGCTTGCTGATTTATACAGTTTCTCTGGTGCAGTGATATTTTTCAGCCCATGAGGCTGCTAATGCTCTGGTGGAGTGAGCTCTTAAAGTGTTTTGATTGGTTGATGCTTTCCCATCGCCTAATAAGCGCCTTGAATCATACTGTAAGTCTTAACCATCTCGCAATAGATGGTCTTGATGCCGTCATCCATTTCATTTGGCCAGAAAAAAGTACCAAAGGGCTCAGAGTCTTTGAAGTCCTTTGTGCGCTGTACATACATTCAAAGCATGTCATTTCTCACAGAGTATTCTTTGTATTAGGAGATAAAGAGGGAACAGCTATATCATGATAAATGTGAAAACTAAACACAACCTTGGTGTAAAGATTAGTTAGTGTTCCAAGTACAATCTTGTCCTGATGGGCCACAAAAAGGGGCAGTTTGTAAAATAAGGCACTTAGTGGACTCATCTTGCTGACGTAATAGCAGTTAGGAAGATGGCCTCTTCATGTGAATCGACAATAAAAAGGTTCAAACGTCGGTCCGGTTAATCTAACACCAAATTGAGATTCCAAGTGGGAACTGTGTCCATGAATCATGGCTTAATCTTCCCGACTGCCATGGTGAATGCATGTATGTATTAGTCAGTAGCAATTAACTTTTGCAGGATAGAGCTGAAACTTGAACTTTCAAGTAACTCAGGTTAAAACTGTGCTGAAAGCCTTCTTGAAGAAATTCTAAAATATCACAAGATTAAGCTTCTTCCAAGAAGATGTCATTTTTGCACTACAGATGGAAAACCTTCCAGACTTAGTGGTCTTTTAGATCTATTGATGTGAGACAATCATCTTTTTCCACAACAAATTTATGTAATCTTGAAATGGGAGTTCCTGATATAAATTGGGTTCCTTGTGATCCAAAATTAACAGTACCCACTTTATTGTGACCATGAACTGACTGGAGTAACACCATCCTCTCTGAGACTGTTGAACTTCCAACAAAAAAAAAATTCTACAGAAAAGAACCAATGCATTCCTTTAGTGTCTTTAGATTTTCTTAGATCATTTTGTACTTTTGTTGTAAAATAAAACACCTTCTTCTTGGTGGAAACTCATCAAATTCCAGAGCTTAACCATGCAATATTATCTGCAGTATAACTAGTCTGTGGTTGGCCCATCTCCATGAAGTTAAACAGTCTTCCCCCTACTGGAACGGCCCACATAATTTCAGAAAGTCGAGCATTTCGGCATGGAATAGCCCTGCCCACATCTTTGTCTTGACTTGGCCTATCTGGACCCTGTAGAACTCTGATTTTTGTGGACCTCTAGGCGGTCAGTCATCACGAAAATTGGGTCTACTTTATCTGAAGGATGTTCGATATCTTGGTTTACGGTCTTAGGGCACATAAAACACATTTCCTTCCAGATAACCTAGCAATGATCTCATCCAATTCAGGTCCAAATAAAAGGCCCTATGAGAAAGGAATTTAAATGTGCTATTTCTAGAAGAAAAAAAAAAACAGCTGACTTAAACCACGAAGACTTCCTAGCCACAATAGATAAAGATGACGATCTTGCAATCAGTCTGGTTATGTCAAGTGAAACATCCCATATACAAATCAAGAGAGTCTGCTAGAGAACCGCCGAATCTTTCAAAATCTTTTGCTTCAAAAGTACCAGAATTGTACTTGTGCAAACCAAACCTTCATAGTGTGAGAGAAACATGACAATGCAGGTTTATATTAGAGTTCCACTGTTGAAAACATTCTCTTCAACAAGCCTGCAAATTCTCGTGTGTGTGTGTTCCAGAGGAGGCAATTCCCAGTTATCTTTTTCTTCATCCCTCAATGTATACATTTTCTGGAATCTCCTGGGTAAAGAGAATTTTCTCTCAGGAAACTTCCACTCATTCATAATACGCTCTTTAATTACATCATGCACCGAAAAAAACCTGGATATAACTCTCTTGGTTCAAAGGCAAAACCCAATGTATTTAACTCTTCTTTTGCTCTTCCATTATCAATAAACATCTATTTAACCTTTGCATTGAATGCACAAGGTTATTCCTTGTACTCGCCCACTTCAGATGATAAACAATACTATTCAGACAGATAGAATTCTCCTTTTTCTGAATTGCTAGTGAAAATAAATAAAAATCGGACCACCTTGAAAAGACTGTTCATGTCTGCGCCTCTCCCACAACATCTGGAATGATTAATTATTTGCTGCAGTAAAAGTCTCCGCATTGAAGACCTGAACCAGGAAAAACAAAAAACAAAAACAAAACAGCCATTTGGGAAAAGGCTTCTTCTGAGACTTTCTCAAACAGGCTTGGCATAACTTTCCTGTTTACCCACTGGCCAATTTATCCATACAATTCAAGCAATGAATGTGCTTAGGTTTAACCATGCATTTGTTTGACCTGGTTGCAGATTCCTCCCTCAAGGAATCAGCTTTATTGGCAGGAGATGGGGGAGGCAAGGAAGTAATAGTAGAAAAAGACAAACAGAATGCAAGCCACCACTCAAAGACAGCAGACCACAAATACTGAGTGAGGGAACCTGTAAGTTTATTTAAAGAGTAATATAGAAAGTTACTTTTGTTTAGTCTATCTAAAGAGACAATTTCCTTAGGCCTCGGCCATGTTAACTGCTTGCTGGCGGAAGCGCGCTGAGGCGCGCTCCCGCTCAGCACTGAGCCCCTACAGCCGCAATTAGAGCGGCTTTAGTAGGGGCTCACCTGCGCTTCCGCGTGCTTGCGGAAGCGCAGGTCTTGGGGGAATTTAAAATTCCCCCGCTTGCCGGCGAGACAGGCCGGTCACGTGAGCGGTTCGCCCAATGAGGGCGAACCAGCTCCGTGACGTCACTGGCCCGCCCCCGGCCAGTGACGCGCCCGCCCCCGGACCGCCCCCTGAAGGCGCGTGCGGTAAGCAACCGCAAGGCCAGGGAAAGCACCTGCTTTCCCTGCGCCTCAGCGCGCCTCAGCGAGCCAGCAGGCAGCATGGACTCGGCCTTAGGTGGAAAAAAACAAGGGTAGTGGAAAGCAAAGATGCAAAATAATGTAACATGCCAATCAGGGCACATTGTACAGAAGCACAACAAAATACCACAGCCACATACATACCTGCCTGCATCAGTTCGGAAATCCGAGCAGCATCCCTACTCCCTTGAACACACCCATGGAAGTGGCTGTTCAGAGGCATGTGGACCTAACATCACACGGAACAGGCACTTGCTTTTGTCCCAGAGGTGGCACTTTGACAGCCTCTGGGAAACCATTGAGTGACTGGACAAGTGGCACTAAGATGGCACTAGGTAATAGCCTCTTGCCCAATTAGATCACAGGCAGCACGAGGACAGCATGATCAGGTAAGGAAATAAATAAAAACCCTGTCAAATTAAGTGTCCTCCTCTCAGCTGGTAGGACAGACAACTGATTCAAGAGGAGAGAAGTATCTACTCTACTGCTGCGGCCAAGTTTATTCGAGCATTTGCCCGTTCTTGGCCGCAGCAGTAGCCTGGCGCGCGCCCGAGAGTGACGGGCGCGCGCCGAAGCAGCGGAAGAGCGCCCTCCGATCGGGGCGCTCTCCCTACCGCTGCCGGGTCCGCCGGGTCCCCCGGAACCCCCTGCCGCTGTCCCGCGATCGCGGGACACAAGGGCTCCCTCGGGGAGCCCCTGGACGCGCGTGCAGGGGGCGCACGCTCCCGAAGACGCGTGACCGCGCGTCTATGACGCGCGGCACGCCGAGGGGCGGCCACTAGCAAGCCGGGAAATCTCCCGGCTTGCGGTACCGGCCACACTTTAATAAAGTGTGTCGGTAGTGTATATCCACTATCATGAACAGACGTGATCGATGTGAGATAAAGGTAAAAAAAAAAATATTTTTAGGGTTATTGAATCTTTCTTATGAAGCAGAGTACATTGATACTTTTTTTTTAACTTGTTATCCTCACAAAGGCAAAAAAGGTAAAGATAAAACAATTGCTTTTGGGAGTTCCATGTCAAAATGTTTGCCATAAAGAGACTAAAAATAAGTAATTGAAATGTCCTTCATTCAAGTCACTTCTTATAAGACCGATAGCAGAAACTGAGCATTTGAAGGGATTTTAAAGATTTTATTTTACTTGAGCCTTTTCAGTCTTTTGTTACAGTATAAAATGACAAGAAAGGCGTAAGGTGAAGAAAATCTTAGCGAAAATCTGATTTTCTCCTTGAGCAATACTGAAGTGATTTTAAAACCAGAAAAAAAAGACACAGAAGAAAAAACAAAAAACTTAATGTACTATCTGTGGGTCATATGCTGGTTGCTAATTTCTGTGATTGGTTGGCAAGCCTCTCTTCTCCATGTTGCTCCAACAATTTTTCAGATTTTATCCTCCCATCTTATTTTTTGTCGTTTTCATTGTCTTTTGATTTCTGTTGGATTCCAGCTGAGTACCATCTTTGTCCAAAGATGGCAATTGTTATATATCCAGCCTACTGCCATTTTAATTTCTTCACCCATGTGATGATCTCACAGACTTGTTTGCTTCCAAACTCATCCCTTCTATTTCCTGTCTCTCTGAGAACTACCCAATGGGAAGGGGAATGAAACAGATAAACTAAATAGAATAGATGAGGAAACAATGGGTTATGGAGGCACGTGCGAGTTTGACAAGCAGAGACACCCACAATAAATACAGATAATACTAGAAAACTTCTAAAGACTAAACCAAGTTGGCACAGAGAGGAAGGAGCAGCTAAGATAATAGTACAGGCTGAAAAAAAAATCTTAAATGCAAGCCTGACAGATAAAATGGAGGAGCTTGAATTAATAGCTGCAAGGAAGCAGTATGATATCATAGGCATTACTGAAACATGGTGGGATGAAACTCATGACTGGGCAGTTAATTTAGAGGGTTATTCCCTTTTTCAGAAGGATCGAGCAAATAGAAGAGGAGGTGGCATATGTTTATATGTTAAACCGGATCTAAAACCTATTATAAGGAAATATGTTCATGAAGGGAATGATGAAAATGTAGAGACCTTGTGGATAGAAATTAGCAGTGGAGGTAAATGTATAAAGAAAATGTTTTTTAGGGATATAATATAAACCACCAAATATCTGTGAGATTGAGGAAGCTAAAATACTTTTGCAAATGGAGAAGGTATCAAAACTAGGAAATGTTTGCATAATAGTTGATTTTAATTATCCAGACATTGCCCCAGTCTATGACATTAGCATTACAACAAAAGAAAACAGGTTTTTTGGGGTGCTTAAAGACAATGACATGACCCAAATTATTGAGGAACCAACCAGGAGAGGGGTAATACTGGATATCAAACAATGTAGAAGTAATACCCAAATGTTCCAGGTCTTGAATATTTGTTAACATGGTCTCATTTGAAATAAGTTATCAAAAAACAGATTACTTGAGTTCAGCAAAGACCTTAAACTTCAGAAAGGCAGATTTTAATAAACTGACGTCTAATCTACAAGTAATACATTGGGATGATGTTTTTGCAGGGAAAATTTTAGAAGATAAATGGGCAATCTTTAAAACATTGTTAGAAAAGCAAACTTATCAGTGTATACCCTTGGGTAATAAGTATAAAAGAAATAAGTCAAAATCAAATGTGGCTAAATAAACAGGTAGGGGAGGAAATGAAAAAGAAGAGGGAGGCGCTTAGATTCTTTATGTCAGAAGGAATGTAGGCATCGTATCAGAATTATAAGGAATGTACCAAAAATTGCAAAAAGGCAATCAAATTAGCAAAAAATGAATAATGAAAAAAGGATTGCAATAGAAAGTAAGATCAACCCTAAAAAGTTCTTTAAGTACCTTAATAACAAAAAATGAGAATAGAAAATATAGGACCCTTTCAGTGTGAGATGGGCAGGCAGATTATTGGAGATAAGGAAAAAGCAAAGGTATTAAAACACATTATTTGTCTCTGTGTTTACCAGGGAAGAATCAATTTCAATTGTAGTGCCGCAGGAGGAAGCCACAACCTCCATATCAATGAACAATTGGTTAACTGAGGAAGAAGTTTATAGTGGCTTGAAAAAATAAAAATAAATAAGGCACCTTGCCCCGATGGCATACATCCAAGAGTTCAAGGAGTTAAGTTCAGTAATAGCCAAACCATTACATTTAATATTCAAGGACTCCATTTCCACAGGCTCAGTACCACAAGATTGGTGTAAAGCAGATGTGGTGCCTATATTTAAAAAGGGAGCTAGATCACAACCAGGGAATTACAGACCTGTAAGCCTGACTTCAATAGTGGGGAAACTACTTGAAGGTTTAATGCAGGACAATATTCAGGAATACCTAATGGAAAACAAAAATTAGTAATAGTCAGCATGGATTTATTAAGGATAGATCATGCCAAACTAACCTTATTTGTTTCTTTGAGGAGGTAAGAAGGAATTTAGACCAGGGTAATGCAGTTGATGTGGTCTGCTTAGATTTTGCAAAGGCTTTTGATACGGTTCCACACAAGAGGTTGGTGTACACAATAAAGCAAATTGGACTCAGTAAAAATATTTGCACTTGGATTGAAAACTGGTTGAAGGATAGACAACAGCGGGTTGTTATAAATGGAACTTTTTCAGGTTGGGCTAAAGTTGTGAGTAAAGTACCTCAGGGATTGGTACTGGAACCCCTGCTTTTTAACATGTTTATTAATGACCTTGAGGTTGGCATCGAGAGCAAAGTCTCCATCTTTGCTGATGACACTAACTTGTGTAAGGTAGTAGAATCAGAGCAGGATGTAATTTCGCTCTATAAGGACTTGGAGAGACTGGAAACTTGGGCAGGTAAATGGCAGATGTGTTTAAATACAGATAAATGATAGGTATGCATTTGGGAAACAAGAATAAACTGGCGACATAAAAATGGGGATAAATTTGCCTGTAAATGCATTTTTATTGCATGGGATTCATGCTGGGGGTCTCTGGTGCTGAAATTAATGGGTATCAACCCTGGAGACTCCCAGCATCAATCCGATGCAGGAAAAAAAGATTTTTTCCCCCTAGGTCCCGTCTTGCCGTCTCTCAGCAGCTTCTCACCACCAACTTTACCTGGCGTGAGGATTTTGGGAGAAACTCGCCATTCTAGAATCTCGATTAGCTACTAGAATTGCACGAGTTTCAGAACATGCTGATATGTGGCTTATCGCCGCTCACTCAGCGATTAGTTTTTTTTTTTTTAAAGGCACACAAATTTGGCAATTTATTCTTTTATCGCCCAGTTATCAAGGCTTACTGAATAGCAGTAGGAAGGCAATGTTTTATTTTATAATAGGCAAATGAGCTATTATACATATCTGGATAATAGTTATTTTGCCCATTACTGTACAGTATGTGTTGGGGGGTGGGGGGGTTGTGTATTTCAATGTATTGGGGGGGGAAATTTGGCAACAGGATTGGTAACGCAGGCCATCGGAAACCACCCAAGGGCCCACAGACACCCGTGGGGACAACCTGAGGACCCCCGCGGCCTCTGCTTTCAATCGTATTGGTTTTTATTGTGGGTAGTAGGGTTGGGAGAAGGGGGTATTTGGCCCTTGGTGGGTAACGGGAGGGGTTAACCCCTTCATTGCCTTAGCGGAAGAATCTGTTTTTATTTTAATTACATATTATTGAAGCAGGGGGTCTCTGTAGCTGAACTGTATTAATTTCAGCTTCATGGACCCCCTGCTTCCCAGGTTACAGGCCCTGATATGGGGTGCCAGAATCTCCTGCATGTTTAATTCTCCTGCGTCATGGCCCTCGTGACCGGTACATTTAAACATGGCGGAGATACCAGCACCCCATACCTGTAACTCGGGGCCTGTAACTCGGGAAGCAGGGTGTCCCCGGGGCTGAAATGAATGCAGTTCAGCTCCAGAGACCCCCTGCTTCAATAATGTTATTAAAATAAAAGCAGAGCGATCGCCTGTTAGACGTGCGCAGGGAGAGTGACCGATTATGGTCTGCTCTCACTGTGTGTCTCTTCCAGACTAAGGCCGCGTTTATAGTGGGACAGAGCGCATGTCAGAGTGATTTCTGCTCTATGGGTTTGCGCGATGGGGAGGCATAGCGTCACGCGAGCAGTTCGCCCTCATTGGCTGAACCGCGCATGTGACCCAACCGTCACGCAGCAAAGACAAAAATTGTCTTCTCCTGAATCGCGCGCGCGGTCGCGCTTCATCAGTCAAGCGCTCTATGGGCTGCCTCTTAGACAAGAGGTTAGTTTTGCGCATGCGCGAGCCATCGCTGCCACCATAAACGCGGCCTAAGGCAGCCCGGTAGCACTAACACAGCAGGAGTCCCATTCAGAAGCAGGGTCCACCGCTGTGTTAATTCTGATGGGCCATTCCCCCATGCTATGCACTTTGCAGTGAACGCTCTACATGTGGTCCGCGGTGCACCAGAACATGTGTTGCGGCAGGTTAGAGATACAACAGGCTGCATCTATATATCTATAATTATAGATTTTTTACCCTGCCAAAGTAAAAAAAGGTAAACATCTAATATCTGGAAGGCGCCCAGGTTCCGACTAAGTAAAATAAAAATAAAAAAGGCGATGATGAAGAGGAACTTCTGCTTCAACAGCAAACAATTATTATTATTTATTACCTCAATATATAACCCCTTCACACAGGTTGTCCAAGCCAATTTTCAGACCTATTTAATTTAGACAATGATGTAGTATACATGTAATCTTTGACATCATTTTAACCCTTTAGCTGATGGAAAACTGATGGCACTAGCGTGCCGTCTGTCTTCCCAGTACGTGTTCACATGGTTGCAATCTGCCCCAGTGATGTGAAATTGCGATTTAGTTCACTGTTCCATCGAAGAAAACAAGCATTACTTTGTTTGGGGATTGTTTTATAAGGGTACCCCTAAAGGTTAAATGGAAACATACTCATTTCAAACTGTGAAATTATTAAATTCTACAAGATCACAGATTTGTGAGACTGACTTACGTAAAAAAAAGAAGAATCTCCCTGAAAATGATTGGGGCTTGATTGGTCTGTAATATACCATGTCATGCTTTCTGTGTTATTATTCTGTGCTTTTAACAAGCTAGTTCTATATTAACCAGAAAAAAAAAAAAAGCGTTTCTACAGTGTTTTTCTGTTAACATTATTTATCTAAAGCCTTTAGCAATGTACATATGTTTTTCCATGGTTCTTAACTGTGCCTTCTCTCGGTTGGACTCTTACATGTGGCAAATTTAATCAAATAGAGATTACCAAATTTTTGCTAAAAATCTTAGAGTATCAGGATTTATAGGCTAAAGCTGTAAAATTCCGGGCATTATTAGAATCCCTGCTCTCGGATTGGTTACAATTCTGGGCATTATTCATTCAGTAATACCAGGAATTTTTGGCAGCTTGCAAAGTGTTTTCTTTCTAGCCAATCAGCTTTTCCTTTTGTCAGAACAGCTGAGACAGGGCAGGGGATTGGTCAGGTGGCAGCAGCCAGGCAGTAACTCCCCCCCCCCCCCCCCTCCGTGAACAGAGCTCCACTGACAGTTGATTTGAGAAGTGAGAAAGTGTATTTGTAGCTGCAAAGTAAGTATCTGTCTGCAGCGTTTGTTTGTAGCTGCAGTTTCTATCTAGTGTGTGTGTGTGTCTGGCTGCTGCAAAGTTTGTGTTTGTTTGTGTGGCTGCTGCAGAGTGTGTGTGGCTGCTGCAGAGTTTGTGTGTGTGTTTGTGTGTAGCTGCAGTGTGTGTGTGTGTGTAGCAGCAGTGTGTGTGTGTGTGTGTATAGCTGCAGTGTGTAGCTGCAGAGTTTGTGTGTGACTGCAGAGTTTGTGTGTGTGTGTGTAACTGCAGAGTTTGTGTGTGTAGCTCAAGAGTTTGTGTGTAGCAGCAGTTTGTGTGTGTGTGTGTGTGGTGCTGTTGTGTTGTACTGTATGTGTGTGTAGCAGCAGTTTGGATGTAGCTACAGAGTTTGTGTGTAGCAGCAGTCTGTGTGTGTGTGTAGAGCTGCAGTGTGCTGTGTGTGTGTCTGTGTGCACACCGAGGGGGCGGCAGTTTGTGGATATATATAGCTGCAGTGTAAGTGTTTATAGAGGTGCTTTAATGTATTTACCATTTTATTTTAATAATAATAAAAAAAAAATCTATGTAACTGTATAAAAGGGTCCATTCTTTCTGAAAAAGGCCTACATTTAGCCTATAATAGTAAGAAATCACCTCAGAACAGGGCATTACTGGCCAAAAATGCCCTGGCTGGGTTAAAGACCCTCGGCTTCGCCTCAGACCAAATTTTTGTGCCCTGTTCTTCGGGGATTATTACTTAAGCATGACTCACAATGTACTCCTTGAAAAGTCAATAACATTGGGAATTAGTACAGTTAAAACAACAAGCTATTAAAGCTCACATGCTTGGGTCCAAAACATATTTTGTGGAAATTGCCTTTACTTTCTATTTTTAATCCTTACCCTGTATTTAACATTTATTTATTAAATGTTTTACCAGGGAGTAATACATTGAGAGTTACTGCTCGATTTCAAGTATGTCCTGGGCATAGAGTTATGATGACAAATAATACATAGTTACATAAGTGAACAGGGTATACATTATATACAAGACATTGCATGCACAGTAAAAGATAATATAAATTGTAGGTGTATGTAGTTACAGACCAGATTAAAATATGAGACAGCCTTAGTTTTGAAAGAACTTAGACTGATGGTAGCTGTGAGAATCTCCGGTAGATTGTTCCAGTTTTGGGGAGCATGGTAAGAGAAGGAGGAGCAGCCGGATACTTTGCTGAACCTTGGGACCATGGACAATCTTTTGGAGTCAGATCTCAGATGATAAGTGCTGCATATGGTAGGGGTGAGGAGCATGTTCAGATACACGGGTAGCCCAGAAAGAATTTGAAGGCAAGACAGGAGAGATTAACTTTGCGCCTAGACTCAAGTGATGACCAATCTAGTTCTTTGAGCATTTTGCTGCGATGTATGTTGTAGTTGCATTGGAGAACAAAACGGCATATTGAATTGTAGAGGGTACCAAGTTTGCCAAGGTGGGTTTGGGATGCCAGCAGTGAAGGGGTTAATGTAACTCTTTCAGGACAAAAAGGTTTACTTTGCAATGCTTCGCAACACGTATGCTTCTCTGGCAATGTCAGTGCCACACATATTTTGATTCCATATTTATTGATATGTATCGGAGAATACCAACAATATGTCTCCGAAGCCCTCTCCACTTGCCTTGGGAAAAAATTGGTGTGTATGTATGTATATCATTATTTATATACTGCCGAGGGCAGCTGACAGGGGGGGACAGAAGGAACAAGTGTCCCGAGCCCGGCGACTGCGGGGAGCCCGGCGCTGCAAATTGGCTCTGGCCAGGCCTGCTGCTGGTCGCAGCCAAGCCCCGGCCCTCCACCAGATGCAGGCCTCTTCCTCACTATGTGTCCCACACCGAGCTTCCAACCTATGGCGGCACGTGACTGGCCCCTCTGATGTCAGCGCGCCAAAGTAAGCTGGGCCTCAGCTTCCGGTGCGCGCTGACTTTGGAAGCTCGGTGTAGGACACAGAGTGAGGAGGCCTGCAGCTGATAGAGAGCTGGGACCAATTTGCAGCGCCGGCCGCCAGATCCCCGCAGCCACCGGGCCCGGCCTGACCATCTCCAAGGTAAGTCTACTTTTGAAGTGAAACATCTATGCTGGCACCTACCAAATGAAAATTTCCCTTGGAGTAAATTGCCTTGTTGGAGTCACGGAAGTGATGTCACTGCTGGCAGAAGAGGCCGTTATGGCTGATGGCGCGGTTTCAGAGGCCTCGGATGCTCTGCGCAGGAGCCGTTGCCACCGTTCGGGCGCGCCTACGAAATAGACACCGGGCGGGCGCGCCTGTGCAGCAGCTGCCGGTGCCGCGTGCGCACGCACGCACACACACACAAACACAGAGAGAGTGAGTGAGGGAAAAGAGGGAGTAAGAGTGAGACGCAGGGGAGATAAATACATGTGAGGCAGAAGGGGGGTGAGTGAGGAAGAGGGAGTGAGACGGAGGGGAGAGAAAGACTTGAGAAGAGGGGGGTGGAAATAGGGGGGCTTGTGAGATGTGAAATGGGCGGGGGCCTCGCAATACCGATGACCCGGGTGGGGGCGGGGGGCGCCCCGAACATAACTCTAGCCCTGGACCCCCGGGAAATCTGTCAGCGGCCCTGATAGCGCCAACAGGGTACTGTACTCAGTGATTTAGAGACAATACAATATAGGGAATACTACTACTAATAATAATAATACAATAAGTGCAACACCGTCAAACAATAGGAAAGGAAATCACTGCACAGGAGAGCTTACAATCTAAGCGAAGTTGGTCACCTTCAAATAACTGTCCCTGAAGTGCCATGACTGTAGCTACCACATTAGGCTCAACCAGGACACGTTTACATGAAGCAGAAATATAATGGATAGAGAAGGGGGAAGCTGTAAACAATTTGTGAAGTTTTATTCAAGGTGATTATACTAAACCTGACCTCAGCTGTTCTTGACTTACTTATACAGATCTGATGAAAAAGTGTGCTACCTTTATGGATAACTAGTCATTTCATGGTAAAAAAAAAAAAAACACTCCTGCAAAGTACAATGTGGTAGCTAAATGTGTGGCCGCTGCGAGTTGAGAGACATGTCTAGGATTTAATTTCCATTTGGCCACCAGGCAGTGTATCTTTTAAAAATCTGTCACCATTCCAGGGACCACAAATTAATCAAGAATAAAGGGTATCATTCTGATTTTAATAAGTGAGTTTCAAGGGCTCTGATGATGGGAATAGAAGAGCAGCAGTGTATTTAATTATATTATATAGATATACATGTATGTTTTTTTTTAAATATTGTATTGAGAGAGAGGGAGAGATGCTAAATTACCTATTCATTCTAATTAGTACTTCATGCCCTCTGGTGACGTACTACCGGTGCAGCCGCTACGTACGTCATTAACCACGCCTTAAAACACCCAGCCACACCCATATTTACATGTCTCTGTTGCCAAGCTCACCACCTAGTGTCGATCATTGCTTCCTCCTCCAGCGCCAGGAGCTCGGAGTCGCTGATGTCGGAGAATCCGTCTCCGTCCTCTTCCTGGCGCCGCCCACATGGCAACCCGCCGGCTTCTCTCGCGTCACCGCCCCTCTCACTGTTTGCGGCGGGGATCGTTGCTGACTCGGCGCCGCGGGGCAGGGTGCTTATGGAGTTCTCCATTTAATAAGTGTTAACGCTGGACGCACCCGGCCATCTTCTCCGCTGCCCTCGTGACGTACGCCCGCGAGGCCCCGCCCCCTCAGGTTCTTTCCTGCTTTTCTACCCGTAGTGCGCATGCTCTTCCAGTAACACAGTCACGTATGATTGGTGTAACACAGTGGTGATATGTAATCATATAATGTATAAACCGTGGTAATTATGGAAGTGTTGAACAACAGTCTTGAAACTGCGCTTTATTGCCCAAAGAAAATAGTTTAAAGCAGTTCCACATCAACCCAATTTACTTATGAGAGAGTGTTGAATAGATTTAAAAATAAAAAAAAATCAGACTGCTACTTTTAATTAAACTTTTTTTGCAGTTTAGAAACATTTTATTACACACTCTCTCTCACCCTGCTTTTTCTGGGAAATGACATGAAAATTAGCACACTAATTTCCCAGAATCTCCTGCTGCAGTGGAAGCACTGTATGCTAGGTGATAATGGCGAAGAACAGGGTTGAAGACCTGTGTAAGACAAATATTTTTATTTGTTATATGGTGGAGGTTTTTTGTCACCTTTTTTACCCACCGTAACTTATCTAATGTATAGATAGATGAACTTTGGATTGTACACCTGTATTTCATTTTTATATTGTGCAACTATGATGTGCCGCACTAAACATATTTGCTTAATACAAGCACAATAAATGTCTGCACAATTTTACAATCTAGAATATTTAATATGCTGCAGTTCGTGCTTGAGAGATTGACAGATAAAGTGACTTGCCTGACTGATGTGAATTGTACGCAAACGCTTGTGTGTTCTGGGCTTTACGCTTTAACCTCTGTTTCCTAGCAAAACAAAAGTATTGGAATAAATAAATAATGCAAGTGTTGTTTTTTCGCCCCCGAGAGAGGTGTAGCGTAATGTTCACTTTGTGAATACCTCCTGTAGCTTCTCTGGCCTTGTGCAGGAGCAGTGTATTAACTTCTTTGCTTCCCTTACAATGGAACCGTGTCCTTGACCCTTCCCCGGCTCCTGTGTAGCAACATTGTTTGATCTGCCCTGCAGATGACCGCCATTCAAACTACTGAATAGCACTGATCATGTATTGTATGCCCTGACACTCTATTCAAGTTATTGAAAAGAATGTGTAATGCCAGAGCCTAGAGTGGCTCCCCAATGGTTGTATTACAGGGTGGTCATGTAATGCGTTAATAACAGAACCCAGAGAAAAGATCTTTAGTACTCAATAGTGTTAAAATGTTGCTTTAACCATGCAATAATTCAAATTGAGGAGGCCATCTCTCCCTTTGCTACAATGACTGGCAATACCATACCTTATACAGATGGTTAATGTACATTGCAGTTAGTGCATTGCTGCCTTGTGAGACATTACAGTACTTCTAAAATTTCTGAATGGCTGCAACAAGTTCATCTTTCCTTTTCGTTTTGCATATCTCCTTATTTGTTACATGGTTGCATACGAGACCAGTATGGTTCATTTTGGAAAACTCCTGGGTTCTTTACTAGTTCATTTCCTTTTTGTGTATGAATTCAGTGAAATAATTATGTTTGGGGGTTGTGGTGTGGAAGAAACAATGGCCAGATGGGAGAATTTATGATGCAATAAAAAAAATCCAGTAAGAAAGATTTTTCATGATCTCAATGCACATTGTAGGATTGCAAAATCTCATTGTAAATTGTGCCGAATGGAGTGACTTAAAAAGGCTTGGTGCTTTGGCTGACTTTAAAAAAAAAATGAACCATATGTTTGAAAGATTTAAACAGTAGGTACAGTATATTTAAAAAAAGAGAGCACAGTTTTAATTAAATCTATACTATAATTCTAAGTTGGATTCTGTTTGTTTGTATGTCCGAAATCTCAGATGTGTGTGTGGTGTGAGATGTGCGGGGGAGATGCCAGCCGGAGGGGGGGAGATGTGCCAGCTAGCGGGGGGAGATGTACCAGCGGGGCGAGGGGGGGGGACGTGTGCCGGCAGCGGGGGGAGATGTACCAATGGGGGGGGGGGGGGGCGGGAAAATGTGCCGCCAGCAAGGGGAGATGTACCAACGGGGGGGGAGATGTGCCAGCAGCGATGGGATATGCCACAGCAAAGACGGGTACAAAAGCTAGTACATATATAATATGTAACCGTACCTAGAGTGAACAAGGAAGTGGTACATGGGTTGTAAAATTAAAAAAAGTGCCAGGGCATTCACGAATTCTAGGAATTTAAAATCTTCAGACTTAATGCACAAAATTTTAAAAACAGATTATATGCATGGGGAGATCCCAGTAAGGAGAGGCTCAAAAACACAAAAAAAGCATTTTCTTTGGAAAAGTTTGCATTAGGATCACTAGAAAAAAGAAATAAGAAATTGTGTGCTGCGCTAATGAAAAATAAATGATACCTATATAGGGTGTAAAAAGTAACAACTAAACCTAATGTAATAAGAGTCTGCCAATTAACTAGGTACTGTAACTCTGTCTACCCTAGCCAGATAATAAACTGTAAGAAAAATGTTACCTAACGGTGCCAAAGGTGTACAAAATAACAATCAATGTGCAATAAAACATGTGAACAAATAATATTGAATGTTACCAAACTTGAAAGTCCTTATTAATGTGAACGTGACAAGTGAGTCCCAAAAATCCGATTAATAAATGAATCCAGTGGATGGTTGACTCATGGAATCCAGCACATAAAAGAAAGGGAAATAAAAATGCATATATTCCCTAGAAATGGAAAGTCAGCAAGATAGTAAGACGAACAAAAGTGCATTTAATAACAATAAAAAACAATAAAAACAGCTCCTCTCCTCATGCTGGCAAACGAAAATTGGAATCCTACCTATTATTTTGAGAGCGTAAACATAACAATTACTGTACAGTATACTGTGTACCCGGCTTTTCAGAAGGTCTATCCCAGATCTCTTCTCATGGTTCTCACACTGGTCTCTGAAATATTGACACCATGCTGCTATATCAACCTAGACACTTCAAAGTGGAACACATTATTTTATTTTGCTCATTGCAATCTCTGTTTGTCTTGCCGACCATGTCATGTTAGAGAAGTTACATTACACTGTAGCAGTATAACAAGGGTATATTACAAGGCATGTTCAAAAACAGTGTTGCAGTAAACATTAATAACTTTGTGCATTTTGTTTTTTGAGGTTGTCGATCTCTCCTTTTCTCTTTACGTCCCTCTATGCCACTACAAACTAGTGGAGATTAAGATCTGCCCAGTTGTGGGGGGGGAGGGGGGAGGACAAATATGAATCGGGCTCCATCAGCCTCCCTGCTCTCTTCTTCATACTGTAGCAATTATTGTTGTCTTACCGGTCAAGATGGTAGGGACCTCACAGGGTTTGTTGTTTTTCTGGTACATCTTGTTCAGGGAGCCTTTAGGCTTCCTTATTCCTGGGCAAGGGAGACAATTTGCCCGAACACTCCAAAGTCCACAATACCCTCGTTTGATCAGTGGAAAATAAGCATGTGTGGGCTTACCTGTTGTCCTAGCCAGTGTGCTTAAATTATGCCGCCTTCTTTGTGGTATTCAGCAGCAAGCTATGCCCTCCAGCTTACCTGGAAAGGATCTCACAGCAGTCAGAGGATTTTGCCATTTAAAGCTGCTCCAATCCAGAGTGTAGGACCCCGGGTAGGCAAATAGGCCACGCTGGTGCCGTCTATTATTCCAAAATGCAGTATATGTCTTCTATGATCTATATGATCTGTCAGATCCTCTGTGGAGAGTCCTCATGCTACTAAATGTAAACAGGATTGGTATGATTAGTGTATAACGGTATGTGTACTTCAGAAGCAGGTAAGTGTTTATAACTTTTTCAAACCTTGAGTGTGGCAGGCAGTCTTCTGTTTCATGAGACTCTCCTGTTCAGGCTAATTGGCAAATATCTCTCAGTGAGTATTGGGCTTCCTCCCTGCAAGTGAGCTAGGCTATGAGTCTTGTATGATGCTACTGCCTGCTCAGAGCTTGAGCATGCTGCAGCTTCTTCGGGGCTTGGGAGCTCTGCCTGCCAATTCAGAGGTTGGGCACCGTGCCTGCTTATTCAAAGCTTCGGCGTTCTGCTACCTTGTGTGCTCTGTGGCCTCTCCAGAGCTTGGCTGCTCTTGTTTGTAATCTGGTGCTGCTATATTTGGGCAGAAACCGATATGCTCTGTTATGCAGAAGATTACTCTGCCACCTTTTAGGGCAGAAACTTGAACACTATAGAAATAGGCGAAACTGTTGTAATCTGTTCGGCGGATTTTGAGAAAGATACCTATTTTAATAGAGTCTCAAGTTCTATAAAAGGAGCACACCTGAGAGATATACTAATGAGATTTGCAAAGTATATTTAAATGACTCACACCCCACACTTCCTAAAAGGATTTCCATAAGAACTACTGTATATTGAGTTGACATCTAAGACACCTTGTCAGAATAAAACAGCATTAGAACCCACACAACCTTTGTTATTCTGGGCAGCAGCTCTAGCAGTGTGAGCTAAGTCAGCTGATGGATAGTACCACTTTCATAGCATACTTTAGAGCTCTCTCCCTCTCCCTGACATCCTGTCTGTTACCCTACACTCTATATTGCAACAGCCCAGCAAGGAAAAGGCACAACGTATTGCCCGGCACCTTTTTCCAGCAACACATACCTGCTGTACAGAGAACATAGTCATAGTGTCAATTATGGTGGCTCATGGGGCAAAAGATCAATGCCAGTTAACTTGTGCAACACAATCATGACAGTAACATAGTTATGGTTTTGGCTGACACAGCAGGACTTTAAAAAATAAATAAAGGACACTTCAAATGCTTTGCTTAGGTTGCTAAGCGCTTACTGTAGCACTGTATAAATGTTTCTAAAACACAATATTTCATCATGATTAACCCTTTATTATAACTTAAACCATTACATAAAAGCCTGCACATCTTTCACTTTTTCCAGCATTATATAAAGATCCGAAACTGAGTTTGAGCTTCACAATACAGGTGTGGGAAAACATGTTATGCCACGATCAAAATAAATCTTTGAGGACTCCAGAAAAGCAAATATTGATGCTCATCAGTGTAGAAAGGTTTACAAAACCATTTCTAAGGATTTTGGGCTCCACAATACACTGTCAGACTTCAAACCTGGTTTTTTATTTTTTTAAAGAAAAAAAAATAGGATTTTGGAAACAGTCCGGATTATTAACAATCCGTTCGGATTTTTTAATGCCAAATTCATGGGCGGTTTTTCCTGGCGGGGGGTGGATTTGCCCTAAAATATGTTAGAAATTCCATGGAATGGATTTGGAATGTTCCGCCCGTCTCTAGTGATGAAGGTCTCAGTGTGAGACCAAAACTTTGATTTTTGAAAAAGCAAAATGTCTTTTGTTGTTTATGGGGTGCTTTTCTCTTTACCTATTATTGCCATGTTGTGTATACACAGGAACCCCTACAATTTGTGCATTATACTGTAGCATCCATTTTTTGGGGGGGAGTGTGCAAGGATATATATTATTGTATCCATATTTTATATAGCACCACAATATATTCTACAGTACATTTAAGGAATACTCATTTAAAAAGGTCATATCTTTTCAGTTTAGCAAGCATTTAACTACCAAGTCGCAGAAAGGATCGGCTATATTTCACAGCAATTTCCAGAAATATTACAATGGGGATGAAATGAATTATGTGAACAAATTAAGTATAAATGTTACCAGTAAAAATGCAGTACACATTTTTGCACCTTGTAAGTGGGAGTGTCACTTTAACCCAATCAGCAAACCATTCTGACTCTGATTTTATTGCCATAATAGGACTAATGGATGCCGGCTTTGCTTCTAACTTTAGGCACGTCTAGCTGTGTGCAATTTAAACGATCATTGTTTCTCTAAATTAACACTGATTTTCTATGTTCTCCTTTTGCTTCATCAGCATATCCCCTAGAAATGATTGGCTTTCCAACGCAGCAGGCATTGTCTTTCTAGGCTATTTCCAGTTTTGCTGATATATGCATCAAGCTTTAACTTTAATTACTGAACTGAACTATGTCTACAGCATTAAAACTGTCAGATGTTTCCTACTGGGCTTATTGAATTTGGCAAAACAGCTGATCCTCCAGCACACAGAAAGCACCTCTAGGTTGTGTGAATTTAATTTTTTTTGTTTTCTGAAGCTTTCAGTCGTTTTTAACACAACACAAAGTTCAAACAGTACACAGAGTTAATGTCAGGAAGGTTCCACTTGATCTGTCATAATTTACATTTATGATACTTTTAATTTCAGGCATGACAAACCATGGTGGGAAAATGTTTTTGCCTTTATTTTTATGTTTCATAAGAAAACTGCTTTCATTCTTGCAGTTTGAACTCCTGAGTTTTCAAAGACAGAAGTGACGTCTCAAAAAATGATAACTTCTCACTTAGAAGGCAATGGTATTTAATTCCAATCATATATTCAGTTCAATGAAATTAAATAAAGCAGTGCTACGGTACTGTAAGCTTCAATAATGCAAGAAAATAGTAAATGGCAAGAGCATATCTGCATGTCCACAGCTCCCCAAAACGGCTTCATTCACTGTATTGTCTTACTGCACAAGGGTTAAACTGCAGATATGGATTTTGGGCAATGCCATGCAAATGAGTAGAACTGGGCAAATGTATTTTTTGGCGGATTTTGATCTGCCTTGGATCGGCCGGTTCCTTTGATCCAGGAATTTCCATGGATCACTTTCCAAAAGAGCAATCCATAATTTCTGATTTTTTTTTTTCCCAGACACATAGAACAATGGGTGAGCGGGTGAGAATATAACCTGTCTCCAGTTGTAGATATATCCCCTCAAACGTCACTCCAGATAATTTAGGGAGACATTCCTTTGCTGAAAAAGGAAAACACCTCTGGGACCTGGCTGGGAGATATGCTAATGACTATACAAAGTATATTTAAATGAGTTCCGTCGCACACTTCCTAAAAGGATTTCCATACCACTACATAGAGTTGATAACTAGCTGAATTTTTTCTTCTGCAGTTCTGCTTGTATGTTTAGAATCATTGTCTTGACTCACTTTCGCTTCACCATCTGCTCACAGACGGATGGCCTAACATTCTCCTCTATAATCTTATGATACAATGCAGAATTCATGGTTGTGTCAAAGATGGCAAGCCTTCCAGGTCCTAAGACAGAAAAGCAGTCCCAAACCATCATACTCCCAGCACCATGCTTGACGCCCAAAATGTCTACCTTTGACTTGTCTATTTATAGAACATTGTTCCAGAAGTCTTATGGATCATCTGTGTGCTCTTCGGCAAACTTCAAACAGGCAGCAATGTTCTTTTTAGAGAGCAGTGGTTTCCTCCTGGCTATCCTTCCATGAACCCCATTCTTGTTCAGTCTTTTTCTGATAGTTGAGTCATGAACACTCACTTTAGCCAAGGCGAGAGTGGCCTGCAGATCATTGGCTGTAACTCTGTTTTTTTGTGACTTCCTGGGTGATTTGCTTGTTTGTTCTTCGAGAGATTTTGGTAGGCTGACCACACCTGGGTAGAGAGACTGTGAACTTGAACTTTCTCGATTGGTCTGACAGTGGATTGGAGGAGCCCCAAATCCTTAGAAATGGTTTTGTAACCCTTTCTAGACTGAAGAGCATCAATAACTGCTTTTCTGATGTCCCCAGAGATTTATTTTGATTGTGGCATGACATGTTTCCACACACCTGTATGATGAACACCAAACTCACAAAGTTTCTGATCTTTATGTAACAGGTTTTCCCCCACCCTCTGGGAGATTTCACTATTAGACGGTGTTGTTGTACTGCTCACCTGCTAGGCTCACAGGATACTGAGTTTCCGCTGGTGTTAGTGGGGACGACAGGACAGGTCAGGCTTTAGGCTTCTCGCTTAGTTCTTAACTCGGTGCAGCGGCTCCATTCTCCGCAGGCCCCAGCAGATACTGGGTGCAGTCCCTGCAGGAAAGCTTTCTGGTACTCCCCCTGAATAACTGCACTCTCAGGCAGGAATATATAAAACAGGAACAGCTCTTTTATTCTTCCAACAGAATACAGCATACAACCGGTATACTTTGTAGGATGGTCCATGAACTCAACCCAGGGAGCTTGAGGCCCCAAGGGTCTATCTATCTTCCCTGGTGGAATAAGAGGTAGTTGTCCCACTCCCTTGCGCAAGGGGAAGGAAGATGGCCAGAACCCTGGCTCCACGCTTCCAACTCAGAGAACAACTCGGTAGAGAACCCTACATTTAGGCTGTGCAGACCCTTATGTACCCAGGGGGAAGGACTTAGGTCTGAGCCCCTGATTGGGCAGAACACAGGCCTAGTCCCACCCACTCCCCCCCTCCATCACTCAAGGGAGATGCTTACTGCAGGTGAAAACCTGGATTAACCCTAACACTGTCTGCACTGGTACCAGGTCTTACAGTAGGTGATAGGCAGGATAGATTTCTAGCCAAGAGGATACATGGCTACATTTATATAGGGTGGGGCTCCCAAACACACCCCTCAAGATCTATCTAATTATTTAAACACCCAATTGTAATTATCCCTTTTAATTTAGCTGATAAATCCGGGGGTTCGCTTACTTTTGCAAATACTCTGACACTTAATTACTCATTGTTTATCTAATTCATACATCATTTTGTTTCAAAAGACATGGAATTGGTTAATATAAACCCTATTAAATATTTAAGAAAAGACTGGTTTTAATTCAAGATGGTTACCATGGAGACACTATGGAATTTTCGTAATTATCATTGAGGTTTGTAAACTTTTTCTCGCCACTGTATACTGTATAGACTTGATAATAAGCCTAAGACATCAACCTAATAACTGGTGTAGCCCTCTTTCCTGCTGCTCTAGAGTGACTACTGGTACTGTACACACCTGCTGGCTCAGCGAGATCTGGGCCTCCGCTAACTGGGAGCCTGGGGTAATAATAATACTTTTGGCAGCGCCTCCACTTACCCAGGATCCCCAATGAGTGAGATTCCCCTAGGCAAGAACAATAGTAACACACTTCAGTTTGTAACCGTTTACTGATACGCATAAGTAGAACCTTATCTTATAACTATAAGCAGTGTTCGACAAACCTATACATTTGCTCGCCCCGGGCGAGTGGATTTAACATCGTGGCGAGCTCCTATTGGCCCAAGCAGCACACATTTGGTACTAGGTGGCGAGTAGATTTTTTTGTTCGGCGAGTAGATTTTTTGGTGATTTGTCGACCACTGACTATAAGTAATAACACACATATGATATAGCATTGAACTGACTGACATGCAATAACGTCTACAAGTGGCTCGGCCACTCTCCTATAGAGAAATGTCACTTCCCCGTCACCGCGTGCACGCCACACCGTGTCCACTTTGGTGTACATATATATATGCGCAGTTCTCTGGTCACTCAACCCAGTGTCCCCAAAGAGTCCTCCCCCAAGGCGGGATCAGCGCCTGTTGGTACCGGTGTTGGTGCACTTATAAAATACCTTCCAGTCACTGCGGTGATCAGCAACAAACTTCGAAAACGATCCGCCGATCCAGCGCAGTCTCCCACGAGTGGATGATGTCCAGCAGCTTGGGCCCAAACGACTGTTACCACCGCAGCTCCGCAACACTGTGTCCCTATCTGTCTATGCAGTAAGTGACTAGTTGTCGCTACCTATATAGGGCGTCCCTGCAGCACCACAAGCTTATGGTGACTCAGGGTATACACTGGGGCCTAAGGGGGAATCTGGCCTACGCAGGTGGGTCACTGACCCCCTGCAAACACACTACCTCTCCCCTTGCTCCTCCGGTTCCCTCTGGCTAGCGTGGTCTCTCCCCCACGCTTCCCTTTCCTGCCTGTCAGCAATCCTTGCAATCCTATTCGCACCCTGGCGTCAGGTGACTTCGCTGAGGCTCCTGGGGGTTGTAGTTTTCTGCAAAGCCTCTCTGATTGGCCAGCCGTTTGCGCGCTTTGCACTGCGCATGCGCGAACTCTCTCCGCTCTGACAGTCACACCTACTATTGCGCAACAACATGGCGGCGGCCTGAGCTGCCAGGCCGCCGCAGCACATCCGAACACTCCCTCAAGAGGCACCCTGCAGCAGAGGTAGACAAGCAAACCAGGACATCCCTACACTGGAATAGTGTCAGACCCAACAGTACTAGAACCCATAAACACTGCGTTCGTCCTGATAAAAGGTCCATATGGGACCTGAAACTTTGCACTCTCAACTATTCCTTTAAATGAATGGAAGTTACTGCATTGAGAATACTGGGAGTAGAGCTCTGCTTTGTATCTCATATTGAGGATTTCTGTTTCTACTAATGTTTATGCTGTTTTGTCAACCACACGGTGGCAATATGCACCTTTCAAGTGTTAAGCAAAATAGTTTTAATTCATTGCAAGACCCTAAGCCCAATGCAAGGTGTACTCAAAGTAGATTCAATCTTTTTGGTTATGAGTATCACTTTCATAGTATTATTTTGACATGGTCAAACATTGCAGACGTATGTAGAATTTGGAGGTGGCTGCACTTGACGTAAATAGCAAAAGGTAATCTCAAATAATGCGCCACAAAACAGGCCTTATAATGCTTTAACATAAATTATACATTTGTATGTATGTATGTATGTATATCTTTATTTATATAGCGCCATCCCGTTACATAGCGCTTTACAATACACGTGACATAATACTTTAACACACAGGGAAAATAAGTACTTCAAACATAAAACAATAGGAAAATAAGTCCTTGTCCCGAAAAGCTTACAATCAAAGTGGTAAATGGGGAGAACGTACAGAGACAGTAGGACGGTGTTCGGGTAAGTGCGTCTGCAAGGGCCATGGGTCAGTGCATATGAGATGTCTAGTATCAGACAGCAGAGCTACCCATATGCTTCTTTAAAGAGATATGTTTGATGAATGGTCCTAAAGGTGGAGAGAGTGGGTGCTAGTTGGATATTGAGGGGAAGGGCATTCCAGAGGTGTGAGTCAGTGAGTGAGAGAGGCTTTAGCTGCAAGAGGATTTTAGATACAAAAGGAGTAGACATTTACTCCAGTACAGAACTAGTTCTTTAAAACACAGACCTAAGGTTAAATGTTTCACACTCCAAATGAAGTACTAAGAAAGCTTGTATTAGTACAGTAGCTCACAATTAGTTTCACAATTAAAAACAAGTAAACTTTCATGCAATTTATGTACAGATAGAACTGCTAGTTCTGAGCCTCTTTCCAGGGACAATTCGTGGCCATCTCTCTGGCTTGTCACATGGGAATTTTCCCCTCCTCGAGGCGAGTTGGCGGCAAGTTGTCCCTGCTCCGTTCGAATTTGTAAAATTTGAACATTTTGAATGCCCTCGATGCAGGGGAGGATGCCGTACGGGACACGCAAGGAGAGAGAGCCCTAACCAAGAGTTCCATCTGTAAATTACATCCCGCGGTTTACATTTATCCTTCAGTGTCACCTATGTAAAACATAATTTATTTACAGTAAATAAATCAGATATCTTTATAGGTAGTTATAATTATTCCATAATATTTTATCTTGTAAAGTCAGTCAAATTATATGATCCAGTCTTGCAATCAAAATCTTTTGCACAGTTGTACCATAATCACAGCTACAGTATAATGTTACTCGCTTTAGAGTGATGTTCACATGCAGCAGGCTGTAATCAGGTGATGATTACCAATGCCAGATGACATAGCCGTGCCCTGTGAAATTCCAGGGTCATGGTTCTGAAAATGACCTTTTAATGTAATGTAGTTAACATGACCGATAGGCATGAGATTATGGGAGTTATTCCCTATAAGGAACAATAGATGTTAGCAGTCATTACTAGTCATTCAAGTTAATGGCTGTGAATAAATACTAAAAGCTATTTACCAGTAAAAAAAAAAAACTAATTTGGAAATGATTGAAACTGCGTTTCAAACAAAACTCACTCAAAATGACTAACACAATATGAAAGAAGACCAGACATTGAAAGAAGTATGAAGCAAATGGCAGGAGGGAGCTTGGAACTCGGAAGATAGTTAACAAGGCAAGTACTGTAGGGTGCAAGGTGTTATTTTTGAGAATTGGTGCAAACTGCATGTTTAAAGGAGGAGAAGAACATTTCAGAGAAATTGGACATATATGTTAGTTTAAGGACAGGGCCAGGAGTACTGACAGATTTCATGCGCCAGTGGTTGTTTCTATCAATATATTTGTTACGCTTCATAGTATGGGCAACCTATGCCGTTTGTCAGTGGGTCAGACAATTTCTTGCTGATTTGCCTCAAAGCCACATTTGCTTATTTTTTTGCAAGATTTGATTTTGCATTTCAAGATGGGATTCCTGACACTTGTAATTTACTGTAATTAAACTTGTTGAATGTGATGTTCTTATTTACTTCACTTCCTCACAAACAGAAACCCAATATTCTTTTGAAGATACATTAGGCAACATTGAATGGGTTATTTACTTTTTGGCACAAAGGTCTCTGACCATCCGCTTGTATTATTTTTTTCTTTCTAAAGATCTAAAGTATTTGGCTGCATGAGTAGTGAGAAAAAGTACTGATTCTGAAAACAATGACACTGACTTTGAAGCAGGGGAGCCCGGTTTAAATCCCAGTGTCAGCTCCGTGTAACCATGGGCAAGTCACTTTATCTCCCCGAGGCACAATGTGTAGATTGTAAATTCATCGGAGCAGGGACTGTGGCAGCCACATTATATATGAACAGCGCTGTGTACCCCGTTCTATAATTTAATTGAGAAGCTCTTCAAGTTCCATTGGGAGAAAAGCACTATATGAAATAAATTAATTATTGTTACAGTATATTACTTGAATAACAAAACTTGACAATATATCAGGTACTTTGCACCAATTTTGCATTAGTGGAATCCCTGCTTCAGCACAAATGGCTCAGGCGAAGACTGAGCCACTGATTGAGCCACCTGTGCTGAAGCAGGAATATCATGAAAACCTGACCGGTTGGTGGCCCTTGAGGACTGGCGTTGACCACCGCTGGTGTATATCAACTATTACCTTTCTATGCATCAATATCCTCATCTTTGTTAGTTTTTTTTTAAAACATAAAATCTAGAATACGTAACAAACAAAAAACAGTTCCTGAAATTGTTGAACTACCTGTTATAAAATATCCTAATTTATTTATCTAATTATATAGTGTTTCAGTAATTGAATTAAATTAAATTAGTGGATTTTTTTTTGTATTTTAATTGACTCCTATGTTATTATTAGCTGTTGTGCACTGTCTCCCCACTAGAGGGCAAGTGTGATCTCCATATAAAAAAGCATGAACTTGGAGTGGATGGTTCTGTACATGCAAGGATACTGAAGATGAACTACCACCAGAGAAGCAGCCCAATCACCACAGGACAGTCAAGGTTTGGATGCTCTGAGCCAAAGAATGAACTGGAAAACGGAACTTAAAGAACATGAATGCAGTATATCCCTTAAATAGCTGACAAAAATAAAAAAAATTGTGAAGAACTTCTAACATATCTATCTTCTAAATCTCTTCCTTAAATAAATGTAACTTAAACAAAAGTATCCAAGCTTAAAGCAAAGATGTTGCTGCTTTTGTTTCTTTGGGGGAAAATATGTTAATTTTTCATCTGGGGCTTTGAAAGAGTGAATTAATGTCAACCAAGTGTTTCTTTTACTGTTATCCCACCTTTTAATTGTCAAAGAGCCAATACAGGTAAGGAAAGGGGACACAGAAAAGGGAAGAGGGGCTTCAGCTGTAAATTCTCACAAAAAAAGGAACAGCTAGTGAAAATAAAACCCAACGTCTCATTTTACCATATTTACAAAGTAGCTTAAACAATTACCAATATTTATAGAGAATGTGCATGTATGTTAGAATAATGATCAATGTTCCTGCTGTGCAATAATTTAAGGAACTGCAATGAGCACTTACACCAAAAACAAGATGAACTTGAATTTAATAAAGGATATGTACTTTACATTGCCATATGGATGAGTCTAAATATACTGTAATTCGGTCTGGCTAACTCCTTATACCTCAGACTGGGACATCAGTCCATGCTGATCACGATTATTTTTTACTTAAATAGAGCTCTTCTTGTTCTTTTTGATGCTGCTTTTATTTTTCAAATATGATGCTCCGTTCAG
Organism: Ascaphus truei; assembly: GCF_040206685.1. Taxonomy (NCBI): domain Eukaryota; kingdom Metazoa; phylum Chordata; class Amphibia; order Anura; family Ascaphidae; genus Ascaphus; species Ascaphus truei. The sequence continues at coordinate 80,116,877 of NC_134485.1, forward strand.
GAGATATAACCATTTGAAATATGAAGTGCTTGAAGGTTAAATAGAGCTCTCCAGTGCAGTGTACTATTGTAACCCGAGAAGCCATACGGTAGATAAACAAAATCATGATTTTTAACACACATAAAAAAAGATGATCAGGGGACAATATACTAACATTATATGCGTTAAACTCATGTAGGCTTCTGTGCGTGATTGCTGCGTTAACATATTCCCCAAACATCTCCAAACAAATGTCCCATTTTCCAGTTACTCTTTTACCAACACATTTATAGTGGGTTGCTGAACCACTACTGTACATCCTTTATCCATACAAATAACATGAAGGCCTCTACACATGGCCAATTAGTATATTGGGTTTAGGAAGAGCTCCATTAGTTCATTGAATAAGGTGCTGTCTTCATTGTCATTGCATCTCATCTTGTCCTAGCTCAGAAGAACTTGCTGTCCATCACAGATTTCCACGCAGTAAGACAAACAAATTTGCACCTTACACAATCTGCTTGCTGCATAATTATTCATATACTAGCTGAGAGACCCGGCGTTGCCCGTGAGTTAAATTTCACGCTAGGAGGAGGGGGAGGGGGGAGAGTGGACGGGAGGGTGGGGGGAGAGCGGACGGGAGGGTGGGAGGAGAGCGGACGGGAGGGTGGGGGGAGAGCGGACGGGAGTGCGGACGGGAGGGCGGACGGAGAGCGGACGGGAGGGCGGAAGGAGAGCGGACGGGAGGGCGAAAGGAGAGCGGACGGGAGGGCGGACGGGAGGGCGGACGGGAGGAGGGGGGAGGGCGGACGGAGAGCGGACGGGAGGAGGGGGTAGAGCGGTCGGGAGGAGGGGGGGGAGAGCGGACGGGAGGAGGGGGGGAGAGCGGACGGGAGGAGGGGGGGGGAGAGCGGACGGGAGGAGGGGGGGGAGAGCGAACGGGAGGAGGGGGGGGAGAGCGGACGGGAGTAGGGGGGGAGAGCGGACGGGAGTAGGGGGGGGAGAGCGGACGGGAGTAGGGGGGGAGGAGAGCGGACGGGAGTAGGGGGGGGGAGAGCGGACGGGAGTAGGGGGGGGAGAGCGGACGGGAGGAGGGGGGGAGAGCGGACGGGAGGAGGGGGGGGGAGAGCGGACGGGTGGAGGGGGGGGAGAGCGGACGGGAGGAGGGGGGAGAGCGGACGGGAGTAGGGGGGGGAGAGCGGACGGGAGGAGGGGGGGAGAGCGGACGGGAGGAGGGGGGGGAGAGCGGACGGGAGGAGGGGGGAGAGCAGACGGGAGGAGGGGGGGAGAGCGGACGGGAGGAGGGGGGACAGCGGACGGGAGGGGGGGGACAGCGGATGGGAGGGGGGGGGCAGTGGACAGAGGGGGGCAGTGGACAGAGGGGGGTGGACAGTGGACAGGAGGGGGGGGACAGTGGACAGGAGGGGGGTGGGTTGGTTAAAATTTCCGGGTCTCTCCTCTCCACTCCCCCTGTATTTTTCTCCGCTCCCCCCTCTCTCTCCGCTCCTGCCCCCCCCATGTGACACACACACACAGTGACACACACACACAGTGTCACACACACACAGTGACACACACACAGTGACACACACAGTGTCACACACACACACAGTGACACACACACACACAGTGAGACACACACACACAGTGAGACACACACACACAGTGACACACACACACACACAGTGACACACACACACGTCACCTCTCCTTCCTTGCGCCGCCATCTTAGTTAGTCCGTGAGGGAGGAAGGGGGTCCTTCCGGGCGCTGCCATCTTAGGTGCCGCGTGTTCCCCCGCCGGGGAGGTGAGGTGAGTGGAGCGGGAGGGAGGTGAGAGGAGCGGGATGGAGTGGAGCGGGAGGAGTGGAGCGGCTTCCGGGCGCCTCTTAGGTGGCCATGTGTCCCCCCGCCGGGGAGGGAGGTGAGTGGAGCGGGAGGGAGGTGAGTGGAGCGAGAGGGAGTGGAGCGGCTTCCGGGTGCCTCTTAGGTAGCCACGTGTCCCCCCGCCGGGGAGGGAGTGGAGCGGCTTCCGGGCGTCTCTTAGGTGGCCGCGTGTCCCCCCGCCGGGGAGGGAGTGGAGCGGGAGGGAGCGGGAGGGAGGTGAGTGGAGCGGGAGGTGAGTGGAGCGGGAGGGAGGTGAGTAGAGTGGAGCGGGAGGGAGTGGAGCAGGAGGGTGGTGAGTGGACCGGGAGGGAGTGGAGCAGGAGGGAGGGGAGTGGAGCAGGAGGTGAGTGGAGCGGGAGGGAGTGGAGCGGGAGGGAGGTGAGTGGAGCGGCTTCCAGGCGCCTCTTGGGTGGCCGCGTGTCCCCCCGCCGGGGAGGGAGGTGAGTGGAGCGGGAGGGAGTGGAGCGGGAGGGAGGGAGGTGAGTGGAGCGGGAGGGAGTGGAGCGGGAGGGAGATGAGTGGAGCGGCTTCCGGGCGCCTCTTGGGTGGCCGGGTGTCCCCACGCCAAGGAGGGAGGTGAGTGGAGCGGGAGGGAGTGGAGCGGGAGGGAGGTGAGTGGAGCGGGAGGGATTGGAGCGGGAGGGAGGTGAGTGGAGCGGGAGAGAGGTGAGTGGAGTGGGAGGGAGGGAGGTAAGTGGAGCTCCGGGGAGGGAGGTGAGTGTGATGGGGGGGAGAGGGGACAGAGAGAGTGTATGTGTGGCCGAGGGGGAAGAAAGAGGTGTGTGTGTGTGTGTGTGTGTCGTCACTCCGCCTCAGGCCAATGAGAGGTGCGGGGGCGGGCGGCCCAAGGGACCAATGAGATTTCCCCTAGGGACACAGGAAGATGCAGACAGGCATACAGTGCTTTCACTAATATATAATAAGATGTATATTCTATTACCAAAGGCAAAGGTAAATACAGATGTAGCAAGACATACTGTTTTTGGTGTCGTGGGCCAACATGCTGAAATCCGCGGCACCAAAACCTGTACATTTTGTGGCCCAGTAAGGATTAATGCTGCAGGGGTCTCTGCTTCTCAATTTCTCAATTGGACCACTGCAGTGTTAATACTTCACTTGATGGGCCATCAGCTGATGAGATTAACCAATATTAACCTTCACAGATACCCAGCAAGATCTGATGAACTCCCCAAATTTAGAACAATGAGATCTCCCAATGAGTTCTCAAAGGACACGTGTATATAAAGGTGTCTTTGTTAACTCGTAGTTAACATCCAAATCACACATAGATGTGTATGTTGGGACCTTGGTAGGATGAGACAAAAACACTGGACATAGCGCAGACTGTTCAGACTTTATATATTAAAACCAATGTTAAAAAGCATTCACATTTTGCAAATGCAATCAAGCAAATTGGGATAATATTATCCCCGCCAACTGTGTGTCTGCTTCCGCAAATCGAATGGTGTCCGACACCCGTCTTGGAGCGGCAGCGATTAGATCTCCCTGAGTAGTTGGAAGGAACGCCGTCAGTCAGCTGATAGCTCTCCGTGCGTCCTCCCCTCACATCACTCGGGACCTTTGCGTCTCGCGTCTCCTGTCTGCACTAGCTCCGTGGCGGCTATGGACGCGGGAAGATAGGCGGGCTGGAATCCTCCGGTGTATCCCTCTGCTCACCACAGTAGACTGACACTCTACGCATTTCACCAAGAGGGTTTCATCAGGAGTCATGGGAGACGCGAGACGCAAAGGTCCCGAGCGATGTGAGGGGAGGACGCACGGAGAGCTATCAGCTGACTGACGGCGTTCCTTCCAACTACTCAGGGAGATCTAATCGCTGCCGCTCCAAGACGGGTGTCGGACACCATTCGAATTGCGGAAGCAGACACACAGTTGGCGGGGATAATATTATCCCAATTTGCTTGATTACATTTGCAAAATGTGAGTGCTTTTTTACATTGGTTTTAATATATAAAGTCTGAACAGTCTGCGCTATGTCCAGTGTTTTTGTCTCATCCTACCAAGGTCCCACCATACACATCTATGTGTGATTTGGATGTAAACTACGAGTTAACAAAGAAACCTTTATATACAGTACATGTGTCCTTTGAGAAATTTGTAAGTACAAATCTCATTGGGACATATTGATCTAAATTACCTACCACTTGAACCGACATATTTGCACTATATGCTTGTGTTTGTTCTTTTCTATATACATCTGCGCTCCCCAGTATCCGGTTACCTGACATCTTTTGGATTGAAGAAAACACTCTACACGAAGGGTTGAAGCTGCATTTATTTATCACCTTGTTATATCACTGATTATTTATCTCACTCTTATATATTTTATAGGCAGAAAAATCACCCTTACCGGAGGAGGGAGGGCGAATCAGCAGGCACCACTGTGCAGGAAAAGATTGCAGATGGCTGGACTGGGCTAAAAATTCTTTATTAGGACATGGATTAAAAAACCAAGAGGAGGGGGGCAATCCCCTGCGCCTCTAACGCGTTTCACCCAAGCATGGGCCCCAGGTCCAATTGATCATATGTTGCTAGATTCATTAAGGGGTCTAGGAGGGTCTCAGGACCTTTCCCTGACATCCCTTATTTTCCTAGCCAGATCTTGTTCCAACTAGGGGTTAATGCTAAAAGCCCCACACAGAATATCATCATAGATCCGGATGCAGCATTTATTTTCATAAGTGGGTCATATGCTTTGCAGCACTAGTAATTGAGGGTCTACCTCAATATCCAATTATATATTTTATATAATTATTCATGTGCACTTATTAAGTAACTTTGAATTAGATTTAAGCGCCACTCTTTAACGATTTGTTTGAACTCCCCAAATTACCACATTATATATATATATATACATGACGCTTATATACATTTACATATACACATATATATACACATATATATATATATATATATATATGTATATATATATATGTGTATATGTAAATGTATATAAGCGTCAAAATGAGGGCTACTGGGCGTAGCTAAATGTATACAACAAAAGACAAAGAGGCCCAGAGCTACATCCAATATGACAGAAATACACAGTGAAATACTTATATATATATATATATATATATATATATATATATATTATATCTTGAAAAAAGGTCATTTAGTTAAACCCTTTGGCCAAAGCATTTTAAGCCTGCAAGCCACATCAAGGTATGACCAAATATCGCAGGTCCTAACACTAACTGATTAAAATTCTTAGTTATTGTGTGTGTTGTGTTTATTTTGTGGGGAAGGGGGATAATGTGGGGATTTTGAGGGGTATTTTGTTGGTATTGTGGGGAGATATTGTGTGTATATATGTGTATATTGTGGGGGAGGGGAGTGTTGTGTGTGTATTGTGGGGGAGGGAGTGAGAGGAAGAGGTGGGCAGAGGAAGAGAGAGAGACAGAGGGGGGGGAAAGAGTAAGACAGTGGCAAGTGAGCAAGAGAGCAGGGGGAAAAGTGAGAGAGAGGGGGGACAGAGAGTGAGAGGGGAGAGAGACAGCCTCTCCCCCCCAGACGTCTCTGGATGAAGAGAGGGGATGGGGAGAGAAGGAGAGGGGGTGGGGAGAGAAGGAGAGAGGGGACGGGGAGAGGGAAAGAGAGAGGGGATGGGGAGAGAGATACCAGTGATGTTTACATATTTGTATTAAGGAAAGCTCAAGAAAAAAGTGTACGTGGAACTTATAGTGATTTTATTTTATATTTTTCCTGGTGTGGCCTGAGTCTTGCTTAAGAATTGGCCCCAAGCTATTCTAAGTTTGACGAGCCTGACCTGCAGGGAGTTAACGCCACCTTTAGGTAAGACAGGTGTAATTTGAGTCATGTTAAGCTAATACGAAGCAGTACTAACGTGACATGCTATTAAGCCTATTCTAATGATATAAGTAACAGCTGTTGTTTTTGCATATAATTAGCTTTGTGGATTGGCATTAACCTCATGGAACATACTGATTTTGATAACGTAACGTTATGAGCCCCGAGTTAACAGAGCTTTGTAGATCTGGGCCATTGACTTTAAGGCGTCAAGCTGCCATCCAGGATGAGATTGCTATGAGACAGCTGGAGACCTGGGACTGTTACTCAAATAAAAAATTCGGTGTGGATAGATACAGTTGTGTGTCATCCACATACATGTAATTCTTGAAGCAAAAACATAACATAACCATCAGGGGAGAGTGGCAAATAGCATATTTGAGTATTTTTTGTTATTTTCTATATTTCTATAATTTATTTGCAGGGGTACTTTATAGTTTTTGGTTACCATCCCATTAGGTATTTTATATTATTGTTTTTATTTTCAAGAACATTACTGTGTTTGTTTTCCAAAAATATATATATATATATATATATATATATATATATATATATATATATATATATATATATAAGATAAAGGCTGGGTGCACACAATCACTATATATAAAGACCAAAATATACTTATCAACAGTCCGGGTGCTTGCAGATGGAAAGGGAACACCAACCAGTCTAGTATACAGGAATAGAGAATCCGCAGCACTCAAAAGTAGAAAAAATATTTTTAATTCTCAATGACATGTAAATGAGCCACCTTTTGCTTCAAATCCATTTTGACATGGACCCCTATAAGCTTATGCTTGCTGCATTGGATAGCTTTTCAGCACAGCCTGTTTTAAGATGAATAGTCAGTAAACCTACCCACAGACAGCTGTTTCGATCTTTTGGGTGTCATCAGTGTGAGGCTGGTAATACTGGCTTTGCAATTTGACGCTTGGATAGGTATCCACCACACATTAGTTAAGTTATGGTGGGTAAAAAAAGTGACTATATATATATATAGTGACAGTGTATATATATACATATATATATATATATATATATGTATATATATACACTGTACATAGACACGTGAAAGCGTCTCGATATTGAATTCAAAACCCACCAGTGGCCCTGAATATGGTGACAGTACTTGAAAATAATCTAATACAAAGGAGGAGGATCAGAACTACCAAAAAAGAAAAACAAACTGAAGTGAAGACAGAGGTGCAAGGAACGCCGGGGGGGGGGGGGGAGAGGGACACTGAATCCACAAAACACTAAAATACAGTACAGTAGAAAGGATGGAGGGGAAACTGCACACTCATAGATATAAGCAATATATTTAATCAAAAAGAAAGTAATACAAATGGACAATGTAAACACCATGCAAACCTATGCAAAGTACACAATAAAGACAAAAGGTAGTGTCTAAGTAAATCTCTATAAGGCCGAGACCCTGCTGCCTCAGTCAGTGCGCAAGCACTGCACTGCTGCGGCGCGTGGAGAGGCACTACCGGCGGATTGTGGTCCATAGGGAGCATTTTTGCGTGTGGGGGGCGTGGCCAAAATGGGTCGGGGGGGGGTGGGGAGCTGCAGAGACATTGCCGCCCCCCCCGCCCCCCACCCGGTCTATGCAGCTCCCCGCCCCCCCCACCCGGTCTCTGCAGCTCCCCGCAAACTCAGAGACACCCCCCTTTCTCCCATGCGCCCCGTCCCCCATCAGCAAACATGGGGAAATGGGGAGCGCAGGATATGGGAAGTGGGGGAGGGGGTCATTACGCGTGTATTGGGAGATGATGATGTATGCACGGGAGGGGGGAGGGAGAGCCTTGCACGGCTGCCTCACAGACTTCCCTCCTAGCCGCCTCCCTCCCGTTGCTCCGTAGCTCCTTCCCTCCCCTCCTTCCCTCATTGGCTGACTTGTGCACCACGTGACGCGTCAGCGCTTCTGTTCACTAGAAGCTTGCAGCATCGGCCGGCTGATGCGTCACAGCACGCAGTCAGCCTCGTCGGAAGGAGCCAGACTGGAGGAAAGGGGCTGGTGGCTCGCAGCCGCGCTCGCCGCCGGCCGCAGCGGGTCCTTAGCCTAAGAGTAACCAGAAGGACTACAGGACAGATAATGAACAATAGGAGAGCAGGTGGGGGGGGGGGGGGTAGGGGGCAGCTCAAAAATAGAAAAAAGGAAATGGGTGTGGGAGCAAAGAAAATGAACATAATGGCAGCAACGTTTCAGGTCAGAGTCCGTCTTCAGGCCCATTCCTGGGGTTCTAAATGACCACAGTACTTCCCTTAAGATATATCCACTGGAGAAAAACCCAAAAATGACCCAATACCCAAATAAACAATTTTACAGCATCTAGTAAAGACAAAAAGATACTCCTGTATGTGATTGATGAGTCGAGTCAGCAGCCTGGTTCTTTATGCTGGCAAGTCATCATCACAGATCTATATTCAGTCAATACCAAGTCAGACATCCTAATAGTATAGGACAGGGTGCACAAAGTGGGGGGACGTGCCCAGATTTTTCTGGGGGGTGCAGTGGCTGCAGAGGCCCCACACTCTACCCAAGGGCATTTAAATGAAGTGTCGGGGGATCGCGTGAGGCCTCTGCTATATCTCCTACCTTGTCTTCGGCGACGCCACAGGGTCATGTGATGTGACGCGTCACCATAACAACGCACGCCAAATGATGTTGTGGGTCACGTGACGTCACGTGACCCAACATGTCGTTGGCGCCAGATTTTAGGTAAGGGGAGGTGCGAGCACAAGGGCTGGCAGCCATGGGGGGGCACAGCACACAAAGTTTGCACACCCCTGGTATAGGGTATACATCTGTCCCATATGGTATCTTACTGGGACATACTTCTAATATGGATGCTAAATGTATTAAGACATATAGGGGCCTATTCTATAAGCTTTGATAAGCCACTTATCGAGGCCTTTTTGGCCAAAATGCCTACAGCTATTTTCAGTAAGCCTCGATAAGTGGGCGATAAAGGCATGAATTGCCAATTTTGTCTCTTGTCCAAAACACATCACCAGGCGAGCGGCGATAAGTCACTTATCGGCAGGTTCTGAAACGCGTGCAATTCTAGTAGCCTCAATTAGCTTATCGTAGCTAATTGCAGCTCTAGAATGGCGATTTTCTCCCAAAATCCTCATGGCAGGAAAACTTGGCGTGAGGCTGGTGAGAAGCTGCTGAGAAGGCAGCGAGAGGGGACTTAGAAAAAAAATGCAATTTTCCTGCATCGGATTGATGCCGGGAGTCTCCAGAGCTGATACACATTAATATCAGCACCGGAGACCCCCGGCATGAAAACTATGTTATAAAAATGCATGTACAGGCAACTTCATTACCTTAGCGGCTAACCGTAAGGCAATGAAGGGGTTAACTACCAGTGCCATGTTTATTGTGGGTAGCGGGAGTGGGTGAAGTTGGTATTTGGCCCTTGGTTGGTTTTTAGGCCTTGCGGGGGGCATGCAGGTGGATTTAACCCCGTCATTACCTTTGCGGTTAATACCGCTAAGGTAATGAAGGAGTTTATCCCCCTGCTACCCACCCAGTAGGTATAAACACCTACCAAGGGCCAAATACCAACATAACTTATTCTCGCTACCCACAATAAACATTCAAAAACACAACAAAAACAAAAACAACAACCCAACCCTCCCCCCCTCCTCTCAACACATACTGTACATTAATGGGCAAAATTACTCTTATCCACATATAGTGCATTTGCCCATTATTAAAGCAAATATTAGTCAGCCAGCATAAATAGAGTAAATTAAAGGTTCTACTTACACCTGCCATCATCAAGGGCATCCTCATCAGAATTCTCCAGGTCCATGTCCTCTGTTGTCAGCAAGAGTACATGAAAAAATACAATATAATGGCCCCTAACCCCTTAAACACCTTAGTGATTAATAACTGCTAAAATATTTAAGGGGTTAACCCACCCTTTTCCGCTACCCACCCAGGGAAGCCTAACCATCCACCCCGAGCCCACTATACCCACCCTCTTTCCATTGATTGGCACAGTGGTACATCATGCCAATATAATATGGGCATGATAAGCCCCTATAGCAGTCAATTGTCAACATAATGCAAATCATTAAGGCCAAAAATACACAAGAATAAAATAAATACATAAGCACTTAAATACCCCAACAATAAAAGAACCAAAAAGCCTAATAGATACATTTTATTGATTTGTACTATCACCAAAACAGCAAAAGAATTAAAATTATTTTATTCCAAAACATAAGAATACAATTAAATAAGCACCTATCCAACCAATTCAAGAAATAAAAGCAATAGCCAACAAATCAATTAAGTCAATAAAACAACTAGCCAACAAAACAATTCATTAATTTAAACCACTAACCAATCCTAAAATGTACTAAAAACAAGCCATCCAAATTCCAAAAAATGTAATCAAAACAATAAACAGAAATAGAAAAAATACCAATCAATACAAAACAAGAATTTGCCGAAAAAATGCATTGCCTGTCATTGTATTAATCTGTACCCTAAAGGGGCACAGATTAGAATGTTACAATTTTTGGTGTTTTTACCATAATTAAATCAAACTCATTCTTGGTGATCACTCTATTTTAAAGTTCCTCCTTTAGCATATTCATTAATTGTTTTTTTTAAATTATTTATTGGGTCAGATTCAAAGATCTTATAGCATTTCTTATCTGCTAGGAGACGCATGCATTTCTTTTCATATGCTCTGTTGAGGATAACAATATTTCCCCCTTTATCCGACGGTTTAATTATAATATTTTCATCTTTTTCTAAATGTTTAAGGGCCATATATTCCTGATAATTGAGGTTACTCATGCCCATGGTATTGGGTAATTTCTTTAGTTCTTCAGTGACCAATCGTGAAAACATATCGACATTAGTGCTAGTTTTTATCGGGGGTGTACATGTAAATGTAGAATGGCCTTTAATTTCAGTAAAGGGACCCTCTCCTGGTACTCTGTCGTTTTCCTCTAGGAGACTATTGAAGATTCTTAGTCAGGCAAAGCCTTTATGGTCAAAGTCTTCATATGGTGTATTTATAAAGTAAATTTGTTGCTGTCTATTGAAGAATTTGTACAGTAATAGTTTTCTTGAGAACAAATTGACATTCTTGACACACTCAAAGAGATCAATATGGCTTGTTGGGGAGAAAGACAAACAATTAGACAGAACGTCAATATGGTGGGGACAGAGGATTTTAATAGAGAGATTTATTACTTGGGTCATCTCTATACTGTTTTCCGAGATCTCCTCTTCTTCCCTTGGCCTTGATATTCCCAAAATGTCCCAATCCCTTAGAAAATATAACCTTCCCCTGCCTTGTCTTCCTCTTGGGAAGTTGCCAGTATGGAGTCTGGCCCATATTGACAAATGGCATTACAGAAATTGGGTTAGTGGGCATAGTATTGAATGGACCCACATTTCCAAAAGTGACATTTTAATTGCAACACAAAACTACATTAAAATGTGTAAGGTCATTGATGCTATTGAGAAAAACTTAATATAATAATATAATAATATATAATATAATGAAGAAAAATAACCCAAAAATGAATCACACTTAAGTTCATTCAAATGTAAGTTAAAGTTAAAAATCAAGAATAAATGTTAATGAGTATGATAAGATTTATTGGTGCTTTACCCTCCTTTCTGGGACTGACTTAATATAAACAAAAATAACGCAATGATGAGCATCACAATGTTCTAAAACACAAGTGAAACAAAATTGTTACTATCATTCAACGTGAGAGAACCACAAGTCAATGGAGTATCACAGAAGTAAAAGAGCATAGTGTAAAACATAGGTAAAAGAGCACTTATAAGCAGTTATGACACCAATTAAGGTCAAACAGAAAGCAGTGTAATGCAAAGAGAGAATAAATCTGACAAAGCAAAACATGCTAAGAGGATCTTGCCAGAAGGCAACTATCGAAACAAATATTCCCCCTAAGAGAGGGTAATACCCAGGAGGACTGGGAAATGGGACAAAAGGGACAAACTACACACTAATCTACATGCTATAAAACATGGAGACAACGCAATAAAGTGCAGAAAAGTGCTACATGGTGCCAAAAGGCAAAATCACAAAAAAGCAAAAAGAGGAAAACACAGTCCAAAGTCAATGGGAGAGGCTACGTCTCACGCACTTTGCCCATCTTGGCCCATTCCCACAAAAATGTGGTACTTTCCTTCAAGAGGCAAAAAGAGTCCTGTATCTACATTGCGACATATGGATACTTAGGGGCATACAGTATGCTATAAGCCTTCATAAAACAAATCGTCGGGCCGTTTAAGTCGCCTGTTTTTGAGCATTGCTATCACAGTACTCAGAAAGCCTCGATTACCTGTGATAGCAAAATTCCCAAAACGTGGCGAGTAGCCGGCGACTTGATGATTGCCTCTCTGAAAAGCCTTACCCGGAGATTTCTTTCAGCTGCAGAGAGAGCGGCACAGAGAGAGCCACATCTTCCTGCACATATCTCCCAGGCAATCAAAAGTTTTTAATATAAAATGTTATACTAGTGTAGATAAGCAGAGGGTCTCCGGAGCGAAACCGTGTTGATTTGTGGTCCGGGGACCCCCTACTTCCGGAGATACAGGCTCCGTTATGGCGTGCTGGTATCTCCTATGCATTTTATTCCCACGGTCACGAGACGTGGACCTCAAATCAACGAGGTTCGGTTCAGGAGACCCCCTGCTCATCTACCCTAGTATTAAAATTTATATTAAAAAAGCTTCATTACCTTAGCGGCGCAATGAAAGGGTTAAACCTCAGAAGCCTGTTTTTTTGAGCACAAGGGGTGGATGAAGGGGGTTAAGATTCCCGAATGGGTGATTAGGCCTTCCTGGAAGGTTACAGGAGGAGTTAACCCCTTCACCATAGAGGTGGTAATCGCTATGGTAATGAAGGGGTTAAACAGTCCTGCTACCCCCTGGAAGGCCTAAACACCCTCCCTTGGGTCTACTACCCCCTTCATCCCAATCCCTCTACCCCCAAGAAACAAAAATAAACAACAACCCTACTACCCACCTCCTCTACCTCCAACAACCCCCCCCCCCCTCGAACACATACAGTACAGTAATGGGCAAAATTACTATTATCCACATATGAATAATAGTGCATTTGCCCATTATAAAATCAAACATTAGCCAGCCAGCATAAATACAGTAAAGTAAATAAAACGTTCAACTTACCCCTGCCATCATGAAGGGCATCCTCATCAGCATACTCCAGGACCCTGTCCTCCGTTGCCAGAAAGAATACAAGAAAAAATACAATCTAATGGCCCTTAACCCTTTAATCACCTTAGTGGTTAATAACAGCTATAGTAATTAAGGGGTTAACAACCGTCCCCCGCTACCCACCCGGGAGGCCTAACCAGCAACCCTGGACCCACATTACCCACCCTGTACCCATTGATTGGCACAGTAGTATATCATACCCATATAATGTGGGCAGATAAGCCACTATATCACTCAATGGTCAACCTAATACAAAAATGATTACAATGATGTTATTCCAAAACAATACAATTAAATAAAAAATAATTCAAACAAACTATGAAACAAATAAAATCACAAGCCAACAAAACAATTAATAATTTAAAACACTACCCAACAAAACAATTAATTAATTTAAACCAGTAGCCAACAAAACAAATAATTAATTTAAACCGCTTACCAATCCTAAAATGTTCTAAAAACAAGCCATCCAAATTCAAAACAATTTAATCCAAACAATAAACAGAAATCAAAAAAATATATCAATCAATAGAAAACAAGCATTTGGCAAAAATGCATTGGCTGTCAGTGTATTTATCTGTACCCTCAGATTAATACATTATTATTCAATGGGCAAGCAAATACATAAAAATAAATAAATACAATAAAAAAAACCTGAAAAAAACTATTTCATACATTCAATATTTTACTTACCTTTAAAAGTCTTCACCTTCCGAATCCTGGCGTATCTGCAAGCTCTCGTACCGCGACGTCATCACCTGCAATTCAACGACATCCACCTTGAAGACCAGCATCAAGTAAAAAAAATCTTCTTTTATCTACTATCACCGTCTTCTATTTTCACCTGTAATTATTTTCTTTTTTTCTTTAATGTTCTTTCTTTACCTGTCAATCGAAAGCCCCATGGTTAACACACAACAGGATGTTGTCTCGTCGTCTTCTTGAGGTAAAATGAGATGTACAGGCTTTATATATGGCCTGTGACGGCACATTTTAGGGCCAGGTGGTACAGCTCCAATCCGATTAGACGCTGTATCATGTGCCTGTCTCTCTTTTTTTATTTTTTATAAGGATGTGACGTCATCTCCAAGGGAGGTATGTCACATCCTTAAAACCACATGGCTATATCACATGCTATTACAGCCAATGGGTTTGAAGCAGTGGTGGGATTCAGCCGGTTCGCACCAGTTCGTGAAACCGTGCCTACATTTTTCTCAGTTCTTAGAACCGGCTGCCTTCCCCCCTTCCCCCCTCTGTGTCCTGCTGCTGCTGCTGCTGCTTCTTAGACCCCATGCGGAGAAGCACTCAGCCTCCGCTCTGCCTGTACGCCTTCATGGCGCTGACTCAGGTAGGGGTTATGGGGTAGGGGGCGGGGTGGGGGTAGGGGTCAGAGTATGCCCAGTTTCACAAGCTGTGGAGTGGACCTTGGCATCACTCCAGTCCAACAAGAGGTTGAAGAAGGAAGGACTTGCCTGCTGCTGCTCCGCTGAGAGAAACTGTCTCACTACCAGGTAAGTATTGCAGGCAGCCGCTCAGTTGAATCACTGGCACACAACCCTCCCTCTCTCCCCCCTCCCCCCCCCCCCACTCTAACCCCTCCCCCCCCCACTCTCCCCCCCCATCCCCTCCCGGGACAATGTTTCAGCTGAGAGAAAAAACAACAAATTGTATCACATTCACATTTATACTTGCACTGTCTCCTTGCAAGTTGCATTTTGGACAATGCATTGCACTGGGTCTCACTGGTCTCTCTGCTCCCCCCCTGGTCTCTCTTCTCCCCCCCCCATGGTCTCTCTGCCCCCCCCCTGGTCTTTCTGCTCCCCCCCCTGGTTTCTCTGCTCCCCCCCTGGTCTCTCTGCTCCCCCCCCTGGTCTCTCTGCTCCCCCTCCTGGTCTCTGCTCCCCCCCTGGTCTCCCTGCTCCCCCCACCTGGTCTCTCTGCTCCCCCCCTGGTCTCTCTGCTCCCCCCCCTGGTCTCTCTGCTCCCCCCCTGGTCTCTCTGCTCCCCCCCTGGTCTCTCTGCTCTCCCCCCTGGTCTCTCTGCTCCCTGCCCCCTGGTCTGTCTGCTCCCCCCCCCTGGTATCTCTCCTGTTCAACTGAATAAAGCATGTTCTTGTTACAAGAATCAGAGTGTGCAAAAATGTATTGAATTGTATTCTCTCTCTCCCCGTGTCTCACTCTCTCCCAATCTCTCTCTCCCCTGTGTCTCTCTCTCCCCCATGTCTCTCTCTCTCCCCCATGTCTCTCTCTCTCCCCCATGTCTCTCTCTCTCCCCCGTGTCTCTCTCTCCCCGTGTGTGTCTCTCTCTCTCCCCGTGTGTGTGTCTCTCTCTCTCTCCCCGTGTCTCTCTCTCCCCGTGTGTGTCTCTCTCCCCGTGTGTGTGTCTCTCTCTCTCCCCGTGTGTGTGTCTCGCTCTCTCTGTGTGTCTCTCTCTCCCCGTTTGTGTCTCTCTCTCTCTCCGTGTGTGTGTCTCTCTCTCTCTCTCTCTCTCTCCCCGTGTGTGTCTCTCTCTCTCCCCATGTGTGTGTCTCTCTCTCTCTCCTCGTGTCTCTCTCTCCCCGTGTGTATCTCTCTCCCCATGTGTGTGTGTCTCTCTCTCCCCCCGTGTGTGTCTCTCTCTCCCCGTGTGTGTCTCTATCCCCCCAGTGTGTGTCTCTCTCTCCCCCGTGTGTGTCTCTCCCTCCCCGTGTGCCTCCCTCTCTCCCCGTGTGTCTCTCTCTCCCCGTGTGTCTCTCTCTCCCCGTGTGTCTCTCTCTCTGTGTGTGTCTCTCTCTCCCCCCTCTGTCTCTCCCCCCTTCCCCGTCTCTCTCTCCCCCTTCCTCCCCGCCCCCTCTACCCCCCCTGGTTAGAGAGAACCTGTTGCTAACATTTTTGAATCCCACCACTGGATTGAAGACAATCCCATTCGTTGATGTACAATGTGATAGGTCACATTACAGTAGTTCATAAGAATGTGACGTCACTTTAATGGTTGATGTCACATCCTTTTGAGCTAATGTGACCTATCACATGGTACAGCAACCAATGGGATTGTCTTCAAGCCATGTTGTTTTAAGGATGTGATAAGAACTCGCCATTCTAGAGCTGCGATTCGCCTCGATAAGCTAATCATGGCTACTAGAATTGGACGAGTTTCAGAACCTGCTGCTAAGTGGATTATCGCTTCTCACCCGGCGATTATTTTATGATGGCTGAAAAATTTGGAGATTCATGCCTTTATCGCCCACTTATCAAGGCTTTCTGAATAGCAGTAGGCATTTTGGCCGATAGGTGCTCGATAAGTGGCTTATCAAGGCTTATAGAATAGGCCCCTTAATCTGTAAGAATGTGTTGCAGGAAGGATCCAAAGATCATCTCATCAGCTGCTAGCTGCTCTGCATCGCTATATGTGTAGTAGTAGCAGTGCTGACTGACCTTAGATTTTGCATAGTGTAAAACATGATACGACTTAACAATGATAATTCCTTCAATATATAGTATGATAACCCAACTCCTGAACTGCACCTAGGCTGTAGAATTTAGAGGTGAGGAGGTCAATTTTTTCCCCTTCTCTGGGTGAATAAACAGAATCCAACTTGTTTTCTGTACAATGTAAAAAGGTTTATTGATTTTAGTTCAGCTCTGATTGCTTGTGTTTCTGACTCGCTCCTAGATAAGTAACACACAGACTATTTCTTTTCTTACACAAAGTCTATTGTCTGTACCTTTTTTATCGCCCATTGATCATAATGAAAGAATTTTTTTTGTACACACTGTGCTCTGTTAAAGGGAACATTTTCCATAATGGTAAACTCTTTTGTCAAATTGAAAACCTTATAAGAGGCTTACTTCATTGTAAAGATGTGTATGTATATATATAGATATAAAAAGGAAATAGCATGTTAGTCCAGCTGCGATAGTGCAGAATAAATGAGTTCTTCAGTATTAGGTGATACCTTTTTTATTTGGACTAACAATTTATGTCATAGGACAAGCTTTCAAGAGTTCTCCTCTCTACCCCAGGTCAGCAATACTGGTTTACAAAGGAATCTATGGCTAAAACAGAGGTTTGGAAAGCAGAAAAAAAACAGACTTAGATAAGGAGGGGTGACAACGGGACCTTTGAAAAAATTGGAAGGGTAATAAAACGGTGACAAGTAACAGCATGGAGGGGGAAGGGGGGCAGTTGGGGATAAGAACATTGGCAGAGAGGCAGGCAGGATAGTTACAAACAATTGTGATAGTGTGTGAGAAACCCCATATACGCATTAAGCCCTATTGTTTTGGTGTCAAAAAGTCTTATCATTCTGAGTTCAAATGTTTTCCGTTCTTGGGTGTGTTTAAACATTCCATTGATGATTTTGATTTTTAAATCATTTATGGAATAATCTGGTTGTGAGAAATGATGTCCCACTGGTGAGCAGTATCTTCCTTCTTCGTGGTGGAGTATAGAGTGTCTGTGCACATTCATTCCGCCTTGAAGTCTTGGGCTGGTTTCCCCAATGTAGCATCCTTGGTCAAATTTGTTGCATTGAATCATAAAAACCACATTCCTGAATGTGCAGCATTATGATCCTTTAACATTGAGTGTTCCATTGTTAACCCCATTAATTACTATAGCGGTTACTAACCATTAGTTTTTTTTTATTGTAAAGTTGCTGCACATGGAGGACAGGGAGGAAGACGGGGACAACCTTCATCCTGACAGGGGTAAATAGACCTTTTATTTACTTTATGCTAGCTGGTTTTATTTTTAGTGGTCAAATGCACTATTATCCATATCTGGATAATAGTAATTTTGCCCATTACTGTACTGTATATGTTTGGTTAATAGCACTTTTACCTATTCCTGTTGTTGGTACAGGGGTGGGTGAAGGCGCTAGTTGCCACAGCATGGTGTTTAGGCTTGCAGGAGGGTGGCTCGAGGAGCTAACTCCTTCATTACCTTAGTGGTTGTAAATGCTAACGAAATGAAGGGGTTAACTTCTACTGACACCCTCCCGCAAGGACTAAACAACCAACCTGGGGTATCTACAAGCTTCACTCAACCCTGTACCAACAACTGTGCAGTGCTTGCTATTTAACCCTTTCATTAACTTAGTGGTTAGCTGCTAAGGTAATGAAACTGGCTGCAATTTTATTTGTACTTCACAGGATTGATACCGGAGGCCGACGGGGCCCCCCAAACACACAGGGACCCCCAGATGTCTGGGGGTCACGGGGGTCTCCTGTGCAGTAAAAATAAAATAGAATGCTGTTGGTGACTGACTGTTGGAAAGGGAGCTGAGGGAGTGAGGGTGAGCAGGCTCATCCTGCACAGAGAGTCCATGCAGGACCCCTAAGAGAGAGGGAACTGCAGAGATAGAGAATTGTCCCTCTGGACCAGTGAATGCAGCAGGGCCCAGCAGAGACGAGGACCTGACAGTGCAGAAGGAAGCAGGCAGACAGAGGTTACTACAGAGAGAGATTAGGGAACCCAGCTGTGCAGGAATTACATATAGGATGTAAGCTGGAGTTATATTGCCATCACAGTTTGATCTTTGTGAAGCACCAGGCCTGCAACACACACACAGTTTATGAGCTCCAACGATTGTGCTAGCACACCAAGATCTACAGGCCAGTACCCCATGATTGGGAGGCTGGACAGAGATAAAAGTTATTATTTGTTTGCACAACGTTCGCACTGTATAGTTTGTTTAAGTATATGTGAAAAAAACCTTATAACAGCGCTCTAAAGGAGATTATAAATGGTGATCATACAGTGATAATGGATATAATGTGACTTAAAATGTAGCCGTATATGTGAATGACATAATATAATAAAGTCCAATATAGTGAAATAAAGTGAAAAAATGCTGCTCAAAACCCTTAGAAGGATGGTCCACAGGAATCCCTCTTGCTGGAACGTGTGGAAGTTGAAGGGGAGCGCAACTCAATCAATGGTGAATATGCAAATGAAAAAAACACAATATAGTGCAACAACGTCTCTTAAAAATATTCTCCAATTTCTGTAGACTTCTTTAAAATCAGAACTCACATTTTCTGTGAAAAAATCAAGCATGTATCCCAAACTCGGGTGAGTAGTTGTGGTAGGGTGTGGTATATGGAGCCAACCTCTCTCTGTGGTCTTGGGGGTTAAATCTCTTTCTGTGACTAGGTGTCACTCAGGATGAAGTATACCCAGCCATATGCATTTAGGAAAACGAAAAGCCAAACATAGTGTGTACCAATGATAATATCAGACAATTTAATCTCTAAAAACACAAAGATGTATGCTTACATCAATAAAAGCACATAATAGGCACATAAGAAAAGCGAACACTGCTTCCAGGCCCTCACCTCTCCGCACGGATCTTCCGACGTGTCACTTCCGGTTTACCGGCGTTTCACTTCCGGTTTCGCGGTGTGTACAAACTTCGCCAAATCGAAGAGGATCCCAGGTGCAGGCAGGTACAGGTGAGTGGCGTCAGCTGGGCGCTCTCAACCCACAGTCGTTGTTGCACTATATTGTGTTTTTTTCATTTGCATATTCACCATTGATTGAGTTGTGCTCCCCTTTAAGTGTATATGTGTATGGAGTGATTCTGAGATTAAGAGTCACCGTACTGATTCATATGAGCAGTGTTCGACAAACCTATACATTTGCACGCTCCGGGCGAGTGGATTTAACATCGTGGCGAGCGCCTATTGGCCCAAGCAGCACACGTGTGGTACTAGGTGGCGAGTCGATTTTTTTGTTCGGCGAGTAGATTTTTTTGTTCGGCGAGTAGATTTTTTGGTGATTTGTCAACCACTGCATATGAGATATGTAACACCACAAATTATAGCTATATGTGTATATAAATCTTGTTATAATTCATTACCACTGTGTTGTGTCTAGTCACTACAGGGTCACACAACATGTACCACACACTATAAGAATTAGACAGTAACCCATAGGACTCAGGCTCCCACCTCAGTGATAGGCCAAATACAGTAATCTGGGTAAAATAAAGAGGGGTTACAATGCTTTTATGCATCTTGCAATATCTTTAGCCCCAGCCTTTAGCTGGCGCCAAAATATTGCTCATTTTTAAAGTTCGCTAATATAATCACTGCTTGGTGATTAGCAGTTGCCGGCAAAAAATAACGGTTTTGACTTCTTTTGGCTTCTCGTACAACTTTTTGTGTCAGTGTTAAAGCTCATTAATATGCGGTTAGAACGTGATACTGCACAGTTATCGAGATTTAATGAATATCATTTATCAAAGCTTAGGGAATGAGCCCCTATTTGGTTTGCTTAGAAAAGCTTCTTCAGGAGTAATGTTGGGTGTCTCTTCATCTACCCCTAAATACCCTGTTCTATCTGATTGATTTATTGATTGATGGATTAATAAAGGGGTAATAGTGCACCTTTAACATTATGCTAAACTTGCAAATACACACAGAATACTGCTGACATGACTGTGATATACATACATCAATATAATTACAAGCTTTACAGTAATAGAAATATACACAGTATATACATTTTGAAGAATAAAATAAAGCCTCTATGTACTGTACTTATTCTGCAAAAAACATCTCAAATAAGTACATTTGAGGTTAAACTCTATGGTTGCCTTTTGCCTGCGTTTGTTGCCTTTGATTACTTCATGTGGCCAGGGTCTTTAAAAATGTAAGATATACGGTACCTTTATAGCCCGACGGATACTATAAGCCACATTGCGTCTAATTCGCTTTAGGATATCTTGATATTCCAGTGTCACAAATGAATTCACAAGTCGTAGATGGCTTGCTTCCTTGAGGGGTGCAATCTAACTCTAAGCAAAGCTGGTTCCAGTCATGTATTTCATTTTGTATCCGTATGTGCCCTCCTATGCCAAATGAGAGCATGTCAATTAAATATTCATCAGAGTGCCAGACTTGACTTTGGCTGAAAAGCAGTGGACAGGGAGAAAGCTTGCCTGTGTACTCTTGATAAGGTTACATAAAAGAAGATGATTTTCCATGTATTTTCCCATGATATTTTGTAGCCTTGTCTCATTGTAGGATTTGGTTTTCCATCAGTTAATCTTTGTTTTGCCCAGTGAAGAGAATTATTAATGTGGTAGTGGGCCTCATCTTTTGTTTATATTTGCATACAGACAATTTTAACAACACCAACGTTTATAAAACACGTATGAACATTTCAAAGACAAAATGCGGACTTGAAATATATAGTAAATTAAAGTTGCCCATTAGTTTACTAAAAACAACGTCTACAGGGGGACAATAAAAGACACAAAAATAATAAAATGTAACGTTATTATTATTTTGTGGTAATAAATAAATGAGAGGT
This sequence comes from Ascaphus truei, assembly GCF_040206685.1. NCBI lineage: Eukaryota > Metazoa > Chordata > Amphibia > Anura > Ascaphidae > Ascaphus > Ascaphus truei. The sequence goes on from NC_134485.1 coordinate 80,138,125, forward strand.
TGCAATTTCTGTACTGACGGAGTTGAAACTAAGATATATAAAAAGCTATTGGTATTGGCGTTGCTTGTTATACAGTATACATGAAGCTTCATAAGACATAAGGCCACAATATAGGATGTAAAGGGAGCTGTGATGGCAAAGGGGCCCAGGGATCTGTAAAATAAAGGTTAAGCCCTGTCCTTGGCCCTGCCCGTCCTTCACTGGGGTTCATCCAGCCACCAGACCCAGATCTTCCTGGTTATCAAGAAAGATTCCTCCCAATAGGGAAGGATAATGGCGGTGCACTGTGTATCAAACGATGAATGGTGCATTCCAAATGGAGGAAGTGCGACGGATGCTGGATCACAGTATCAAGAGAAGTTTATTGAACGTATAGCAGCATAGCAGATAAAAACTAAAATCTGGAAGGGAACCTCTGACGCGTTTCGTGCAATCTGATCTATATTCTGATGACACAAAATTACTTTTCAACCACGGACTTTACACCTGCAGTACAGACCAAAGTTTCTGAATGTCTCTCCACTATATCATCCTGGATGGCCCTCCGCCGACTTAAATTTAACATGTCAAAAACGAAGCTCCTCATATTTCCTCCTAAACCTGGCCCTACTACCTCCTTCTAGATTACTGTTGGAAGTACTATCATACACCCAGTAGCACAAGCACGCTGCCTTGGGGTCACACTCAACTCCTCTCTCATATTCTCCTCTCACATGAAAAGGTAGCTAAAACCTGTTGTTTATTCCTCCGCAATATTACAAAGATACGCCCTTTCCTCTGTGCTCGACTGCTAAAACTCTGACACAGAACCTCATTCTCTCCCTTCTCGATTACTATAACCTCCTGCTGTACAGCCTTCCTACCTCTCACCTGTCTCCCCTACAATCTATCCTAAACACTACTCCTGGAATCACTGTACTTTTTCCTAAATATGTCTCAGCGTCCCCCCTGTTGAAATCCCTTTCCTGGTTTCCTATCAAATCCGTATCACATACTCAATTCTCCTCCTCACTTTTAAAGCTTTACACTCTTCTGCTCCTCCTTACATCTCAGCCCTAATTTCTCATTATACACCATCCCGACTCTGCTCAAGGATGTTTTCTCGCTACCACTTTTGTATCTAAACCGCTCTCCAGCCTTAAACCTTTCTCGCTGACTGCACCACACTTCTGGAATGCCCTTCCCCTCAATATCCGACTAGCACCCTCTTGATCCACCTTTAAGATTAAAACTCACCTGCTTAATGAAGCATATGAGTAGCTCCGTGGCTAATACTATACACATGATACATAAAGCTTGGCCCCTTGCAGACACGCTTACCAGAACGCCCTCCTACTGTCTCTGTACGTTCTTCCTAGTTACCAATTAGATTGTAAGCTCTTTGGGGCAGGGACTCATTTTCCTAAATGTTACTTTTATGTCTGAAGCACTTCTTCCCATTATGTGTTATTTGCATTATTTGTTATTTATATGATTGTCACCTATATTACTTCTGTGAAGCACTATGTACATTAATGGCACTATATAAATAAAGACATGCATACTGCTGCGGCCGAGTTTATTCGAGCATTTGCCCGTTCTCGGCCGCAGCAGTTACCTGGCGCGCGCCGGAGGGTGCCGGGCGCGCGCCGAAGCAGCGGAGGAGAGGCCCGCCCATCGCGGCTTCCCCCTCTCCTCTCCGGATCCGCCGGGTCCCCCGGAACCCCCTGCCGCCGTCCCCCACATCGCGGGACACCAGGGCTCCCTCGGGGAGCCCTGGACGCGCGTGCAGGGGGCGCAGGCACCCGATGACGCGTGACCGCGCATCGGTGACGCGCGGCACACCGAGGGGATGCCACTTGCAAGCCGGGAAATCTCCCGGCTTGCGGAACTGGCCACACTTCAATAAAGTGTGTCGCCAGTGTATATACATTTTTACATGCCTGGTAGCCCCTTGCATCCCATGTGTAATGGTGTTTCCCCCACCCAATCGCAGATAGGGGCCATTACAGGGTGTATGGTGCATATACCTGCTGGCAACAGGAGGGCTGAGTCGTCCGCCGATGGTAGTGGGGACACAGGAATAGGCTTCTGGGGTTCATACCCCACATATATCTTCAGCAGTTTAGTGCCTCCATCTGCCGTGGGGTCAAGGAACTGAAGGTGATCTCCCACGGTAGAACTTATTACCTCTCCCCCAGTAAGGTCACGCACCAGGCAGGTGGTATATTGCAAAAGAGGAACGTGTTTATTACTACACTCTGCAGTAACAGTTACACAGTAGTCTTCTGCCGGATACAGTCTGTCAGGTCAGCTATCACTTAAGATGGTCCCTGGACTGTCACTACAGGCCAAGGGCACCCACACCTATCCTAGCTCTTCCCCACCTCCCTAGTGGAGGCAGAGGTAAGGTACACACTCACTCTCCCCCCCCCCCAGGGAAAGAGGAATAGAGTAGGCCCAATATGCAGCTTCTCCAATGTGTGACCTGCCTTCCTCAAGTGGGGGAAGGCACAACTCCTAACTTTAGGACGGTCCTGTCCTCAAGTACAGCCAGGAGGCGGGCACCCTGTTGTCCCAGTTACAACAGGATGTACCACCCTCTGCTGTCACTCAAGTGAAGTACCAAAGGTGAGGGGGAAAACCCAATACCAACTACTGACAGCCTGATATTACCAGGGTTTACTGCCAGCTCATTGGGTAGAATAGTAGCCAGGGGTGGCCCTGCTACACATGTAAAAGTGCATTCTTTATTCCTGTGTGTAAAAATGTATTGCAAGTAAAGAAAATTGTTTTGTGCAAACAATAAAGCAGAGTCAGAGTCTCTGGACATGCAGGACTGAGAAACCCTTTGTGCTACCCGCATTTCCAGTGCTGCTACTAGGTCTGGAGGGGGGGGGGGGCAAAAGGTTCAGGGACAAAGGAGATTGTGTCCAAACACAGACTTTAGTACGCATTTCATTAGCATTGTTTCTGCTACTGTTGCAGTCGGCCTTCGTTTGGGACAGGAAACAATTTACAGGACTATGCAGTGAAACTCACAGAGGTTCTTGAGTTATGTTTGTTTATAACTACAGTATGGTTTGGGCTTGTTTTATTCTGCACCCAGTTATAATTTTGCTGTGCAGGGATTCCTAAGTTCATTGGGCTAACGCTTTTCCTCATTAATGGATTGGACAAGGGTTGGGGTGAGGCTGGATATCTTTGTCATCCATGCAGGGGCTTCGGAATGTTTGAGGTATGGGGAGTTGATGCAATAAAGAGAAGGAAGTGAGATATGTCTAGAATGTCAGTATTGTTTGAAGGGGTTTTGGTGATTTGGTCTGAAACAATCCTTCACAGGTGCTGGACATGCTTACGCTATTGAGTAGTTGTGCAGGAGGAAATCCCCCCCCCCCCCCCAAATTGCAGAATTTTTACGGGAAATTGGGGGCATCTTTGTCAGGCATGTTGACTTGGAGGGTGCGGGTTCAGGAATATACAGTAAGGATGATATTCATGTGTCAGAGGTGGGTCTTTAAAGAAAAGGGGAAGGAAGAACACTAATTGAATAAAAAAAAATAGATATTTACTATTAAGCCACTGAGGGTGAAAGTTTTGGCTGACACAGCAGCCTTTTTCAAGGACTGGCATAATAATAAAATGAAATAGTGATTATTTATATAGTAACAAATTACAAAGCTCCTGATGTGCTTGTTTCCCTATGCGATATTCAGCGCAATCATCCTGACCCCTAAGTGATGTCGGAGACTACCCCATAACCCACGTGGGTGCTAAGGCTGGCAGATGTCAGGCTTTGACATCATCATGCTGAGACAAGCACAGAGTGGTGAAAGTCAGAGAGAGCTATGTTGTTAGTGAGGGGGAGGTGAGAATGGTACTACTCCTCTGGGGCTATCAGCCCCATCTAACCACTGTGCATAAAGTGATTACAATAAATAAATATTATATGTATCATATTGGAGACTAGTTTTTCCTTTATGAATTGTAATGACAGATTTACCGTTGCTGGTACAGTATATACAGTAGGTTAAAACACAATAGAGTAGAAGATAATGTAGTCTTCTGTGGTTACCCTCTGATATGGCAAGCCTGTGGGGAGACAAAAAATGAAGGGTAGTAATCCAAGCAGAAAATCATATCCAACGTATGTACTATATAAGTATCTTCACATTGTGGTATTAGAAGTGCCAGATGTGTATTAAGAGCAGTTTCGATTTTGACTTGGCTGGGTCAGCAGGAGTGAATGCTTGTACTCATGTGATAGACTGAGGCATTAAAGGGGTTATATACATTTCTGCTATACGTTTTGTAACATCCTATTACATAACTGTGGCAGAAAAGTATGACATTTCCCTCGCCACCAACAATTGCATCGCTAGAGCTGATTAACACAGATTTCTATAGCCATCCTATTTCTAACACATGGTGTCAGAACTAGTAAAAGGACTTTGTATATCATAGCCTCCACTATCAAACATGTGCCTCCAATGTATTTTGACAAGGGAAATGTTGCTGAAAATTGGAACAGTTGGAAGCAGCTAATTTTTGTGGAGCTTGAAGCTATCAAATGGTGAGATGAGCAAAAGGCCAGTTTCAAATCTACATTGGATAAAAAGGTAAGAATATATGCAGAGCATGGACAGCAAGTGGAGCTCTGTCTGCTGCAGGTTCTGTTAAAAATATTTTAATACACTGTTTTAAATATACTGTAGTCCAAAAAAAAATATAGCTGTCTAGACAAAGTTGGTTTATGAAAGAGAGCAGAAAACAGAAATTATAAATGAATGGGTTACACAATTATGTTTTAATAGCAAAATACTAATGGGATCAAATTCAAAAGAAGTGCAAGAAAAATTACAAATGGAAGATGATCTCACAGTAGATAATGCAATTAAAATAGCACATGCAGATCAAATGTGTTCTTACAGGACAAATATGTCACGGCTACGAGTTGGGAAGGTTTAAAGCAATGATGATTTTATTGAAAGCAGGATCCTGGGTGATTCGTCTCACGCAGGAGAAAAACCACGCCAGATAATCAAAAGGGCAGATATTTATAGGCAAATGCAAAACTCGTTGTGCCAGATGACCTTAATACCACGAGATACGATACCGCTCACCTAGTATAACCCAAATGATAGTAATAACAGTTATATCATAGTAGTAATGTAGGTGCACCCGAAGAACACAATGTAATAGAGATTGGAATGACCCAAGAAGGATCAAACAAGATCTCCAGAATGATGCACTCAATACATATTAGTTAGACAGTAAGTATAGACTGTAATAGTCCTCCCAATAAATGTAGGGTCAGACAGTCAAAGGACTGTAGTAACTAACTGTTAAAACACCAAAATAATAAAATGTTAATATTTATCTAATTACAATAAACACAAACAACTGAAGTATATACATAGAAAAATATAATAAATGTAAAACAATATATCCTCACAGTATTGTGGCTAATGGAGGTACAGGACAATGATAATCATAGAGTAATTATAAGTAATCCTCCATAACACTCCAAAAGACTCCCTCAGACTTAAGAGTAAATACGTGAGAACTGGAATGTCAGAGGTAGTTCCAAGAGATGGATAATGCCCTAATTCATCAACTCTGACATAAATGTCCACATAGTAATACCTTAGATAAGTCTCCTGAGAGTTGCAAATACATAGATCAATGATCATAAATGCAGTACAGTCTAACAAAACTGCAACAGATGACAAATAAATGCATTTGTAAGTAGAGCTGACAAAAATATACAATAGCCCGTTGTAAAAGGGTACATAAGACCTAAATAAAGGGCATATCTATGTATGACAAACGCTTTACATACAATACTTTAGCTGCAAGACTGGGTATGCATATGGGTCACGGCAGACCACCTCGCAGGTAGATAGACACGTGTACTTGTGTGTCGATGTAGTATAAATCAGTCAGTTGCCGCGGATGGTCGTGTAAATAAACGGAGTGGATAAAGTGCCTGTCGGTTAGAAACGCATCAGAGGAACCTGTTGGTTTGTTATATGTCTCAAGGCATTATGCCTGAATAAATTTGTCTTATTTTAACCCGCCTCTAGCCCGGATTTTGTTGCAGTGCTTGTTCCAGTTCTTTTTTGATTGTCACATCTTGACTAGATCACTTTCTGAACCCAGACCTTCATAGTAATTATCTGAGGTTCTGGTCATCCGTTATATCGTGACCACACAATCCCTCATTTATCCCATCCAACAGTCTGTTATGTAGATTAACACTATATAAGAAGCTCAATGTAGGCAATCAACTGATTTTAACTAAATCGATGACACTGTATTATGTCAACAAGTACCAGCTACACTGTGATAGGTTCATAGTCATTAAATGAGAAATAGAAGTGTATTTATCCCACCCAACACTGAATTCAGAAATTAAAGCACTGCATACAGATGCATTCCAGGTTTTTGTCACACTTTTTATTTTTTCCTGTTATGGCCTCCCGTCCCGCAACACGATGAGTAGTAATTTTTGCAGCGGTTTGCCCATATTTTGAAAGCAGGCAGAAAAAGGAAATTTTAGAGTTGTCTACAATACCGGCCAGATACCCAAGTTGGCGATCGCGAATTATTGTGTCTTAAAAATCTAACTGCAATGCAACCTGTCATTTATTCCCGTTCATGTGTGCACGATCCGATATCACACAGATGTACAATACTGTATTTACTTTACGTGTATTTAATTGAAACCTAAAGAGTAAAAACTTTAACACACCAAAAAGTATTTAAAAAAAATGAAATGTTTTATTTGCAAATCCTAATGTCAAAATGAATAATGTGCAAATACAAAGTCGTCTCTCCTTCCAAATTTACAATCCTGTATTTTTTTTCTTCGAACTGGCTGGCTCTTGGACGTCTTGGCCTGTAAAGAAAGAGACAAAATTCGATATTAATAATCAAACCATTAGTAGTATTGTGCTGCGCATGCGTGTTACTATGAAATACAATGCATATTTGATTTTATTGTGTATTTAGATTTTTTCAACACAAATGGTAATTAAAGCATCAGTTCAAGCTGCTGCTTTACAAAAAAATGTTTCCATTCAATATGTGCATCAATACAATCTGCACACTGACAAGTGATTAGCTAAGTTGCCGATCGATCCATTCTCCTGTGATCGATCGATAAATATTCGGCTCGGGGGTTCACTAAATCATTGTTAGTGCTGTAGAAGAGTCCCCAAAATGCCAAGTTCGGTGTGGAAGATCATGTGACCAGGCAGACACTAGATACAATTGGTGCACTGCTAGAGAGAGGGTAAAAGTGTTGTGCCAGAGCCTGTCTCAGAAGAGGAAGAGATTTTTAAAATGGTTGCTATAGAAAAAAAAATGCTTGTTACATGAGGAGGACTAGGAGCCCGAAGATGAGGATGGCCTTCATCCTGGGATTACAGTACAGTACTGTATGCACTCTACAGCACTACTCTAAGTGTACAGTACAGTAGGAACCAAGATTTTTGAGAAAAAATGAAATGTTTCAAAAATGTCCCAAACACGGTTTCAATGATTCTGCCATGTCCATCTTTTAATTTTGTGGTGTTATTAATCTATTTGGACTTATGGATTTCCAATATTGTGGCCTACAGTATTTAATTGAAATGTACAGAGTTCAAACTTAAACACACCAAAAAGTATTTTTAAAGAATGAAAAGTTTTATTGCCAAACTCTAATAAAGTAAAAATGAATAATGCGCAAATACAAAGTCGTCACTTCTTCCAAATTTCCCATCTTCTTTTATTTTTCTTCTTCGAACTGGCTGCCTTTTGGGACGTCTTGGTCTTGGTCTATAAAGAAAGAGACAATATTCAATATTAATAATCGCACCATCCGTAGTAGTGTGCTGTGCATGCGTGTCACTATGGAACCTGGTTCAAACGCATATGCGTGTCATAGCATTTCTTTGCATACGTGTCTCTGTAGAACTTGGTTAAAAGACACATGCGTGTCATAGCATTTCTGCGCATGCATGTCACTATGGAGTGGAAAAAAAGGGGTGATAGTGCGCAGCTAATTACTGGTGAACAACAAATATCAAGTGAACAGTGCACCGTGATTAACAAACAATATTGTGGACCTTAGATGTGGATCTTGCACTAATCGTGGGTCTGCAGCCTTTCTTGGGGGTGGCTCGACACCCCAGACACTAGACATAAAACAAAAGAACAAGGCGCACAACGCACATAGTGTATTAAAGTATAAAATGTGACTTTATGGTTAAAAATAAATAGTTCTGCGTACATCAAATAGGAAATAAACAAGCAGTTGGTATATTGGTTTACCACACCAGGAGAAGACACTGTGCGACACCCTCAGATGGATCGCAGCATGCACTGGGTCTGCAGTCGTCTCATCAGTCTCTTCCAGCGTCCTCTGTTAGGGGATGGTAGATGGATGGGTCCTTTGTAGAGAGACGGGGATGGGGGGAGAAGAGCATAGACACCTCTTCTCCCCCCATCCTTTGTGAATCTGGACACTGTTTGGACACTGTTTATTAGTCATTTGCCTGGCGAAACATCTCTCCCCGCTGCCTTACAACTCTGGACTGACACGCACGCCGTGCGTTCCATGAGAAGCATTGCGGAAGCTGAGGTGCGACTAGTGACGTCACCGCTGAGCGCCCAACGAGGAGTGGCGGCAAATGCTGCAGTGTTCCATGGATGCTGAATCCTACGGCTTCTTTACCTACCTGTGAGCTGTATGCTGTGGGGCTCTCTCTACAAAGGACCCATCCATCTACCATCCCCTAACAGAGGACGCTGGAAGAGACTGATGAGACGACTGCAGACCCAGTGCATGCTGCGATCCATCTGAGGTTGTCGCACAGTGTCTTCTCCTGGTGTGGTAAACCAATATACCAACTGCTTGTTTATTTCCTATTTGATGTACGCAGAACTATTTATTTTTAACCATAAAGTCACATTTTATACTTTAATACACTATGTGCGTTGTGCGCCTTGTTCTTTTGTTTTATGTCACTATGGAACCTGGTTTAAAATAAAATTACTGTATGATACAGTAGTTGCATGAATTGCAGTACTGTACTGTACATTACCTGACCGTGTTGCTGGATGTCTTTCCTGTTCGAATATGGTGTTGACCTCTTCCTGGTGCTAAGCCTGCAAAACATAAATGAACATAAGAATTAAACAATGACTACATTACCTGTATGCAATTTTGAGTTTTTTTTGTTTTGGAAGAAAAGACATAGCATGCATGAATTAAAGTGCAGTACATTACCTGAAAGTATTGATGGGTGAGTTTCCTGCACCAAGAGTGTGTTTCCTGCATGTTGTCTTCACCCGGACCCAAACCGCAAAACATAAAAGAAGCATTAAACAATGGATAGAATAGCGGAACGGTCAATTAAAAAACTTTATTAACAAAAAACTTTTTTTATTATATTAAAAACATTTCTGGCGCTTTTTAATTTTTAGATTAAAAGTGCAGGTAGTCACCCCAAAGCCCTTGGAGCTCCAGCCACGAGCCCTGTCATGTAACAAAAAGGTATTGATGGCGTCTTTCATGGCTTTGAAAGAAAGCACAGTGACATTGTAATTGTGCCTCATTTCTTCCACGATATGTTTCCTTAAATTTGCAGAAAGGGCCTTCTTGCCTCTCGAGCCGTCAAAATTAAAATTTCAGGACCACTGCAGGTACTGCCCATAAGTTACGTGGTGTTTAAAAAGTTGCATGGCAAATTTGCTTGCCTTTCCTGCGCTGCTGTTCACATATCTATTGATGTTGTCCGTCGAAGATGGCTAAGCAGAATGTCAGGGACCGCACTCACCCACCTAATTGGTCACCTTTACAGGGGTTCACTCCTGGGTGCAGCGGGTGTGCTTCTCTGAGTGGGCGGGGGTAGCTGCTGTCCTCCCCGACTCTTTCCGGGGTTCTCATCATCTCCTCATCACTGATATTCTCGGAGACAAGGGTATATCGTGGAGACAGGAGTGATGGGCAGGGGGCCTCTGGTGGTGTGAATGGTCTTGGCGGTCTGCAGGTCAATTATGGTGTTGAAGGGGTGCACAGGGTGTATGCAGCACCTCTAGGGGTGGCAAAGGCACCTCCAGGTCACCCACTCCTGCTCTTGCATTGCACATACAGGGACACTAACCAGCAAATAGAGACCCCCAATTTCCCTCTCAATCATCTTGACTCTCTCCAGAGAAGATCTAACTTTGCCTCCATTCTGTCCCATATCACTGGTTCGGCATCGATGGATGATGGGCGAGATGAGCACGGAACGACTGGTTTGATATCGATTATGGGTGATATGAACATGAGATGGCTGGTTAGGCATCGAGGGGTGATGGGCGAGATGAGCGAGGGATGGCTGGTTCGGCTGTGTTTGGAGCTGGTGAGCTGGAGCCGCCCAACCAAGTAATTGCAGAAGTGATTACTTTTGCCATTTTCTTCTTTCTAAACACCAGTCCAGGGTTCTTTGCCTTGGGGCTTTCGGTATCGTTTCTTTAGGTACCTTTGCTTTTCACTGCGGGAGGGCTCAGAAATAGCTGCCACCTTTCGCTTTCTCTGGGCCAGAGCCGGGACAGCAGCAGCAAGTTGGTTCTTGCATCCATAGAAGCGATAACGATCCATGGCACACGATGAAGTACTGTTCAGTATATGGACAAGAGTGAGTTCAGATACAGTAGAGATCAGAGTGTGGAAGGCTATGCAATTTGTGCCATCTTTTATGCACAGTATTGCTGATGTCATTCGCTGGCAGGTTGGCCCAGGATGGAAAGGTGTGAAAAGTGGGCACATACTTTACCAGCACAGGTACATGAAAAATACAGCTTCCTTTATGTAGACATAATACACATTGAATATACATTGAATACACATCGAATATACATTCATATGTGCTTCATTCCTTTCTAAAGCAGCGATGCCCAGAAAAGTTATTAGCCAAGGATCTTAGCATGGTGATACTGCAGATGTACAAGAAAGGACACAGAATAATACAGATTAAATCTTGGTTAGCTGCAGCGGGCAACCAGGTATCAGAGCACTGTGTTCGCTATCATGCCAAAGGAGAGGCTAGAAGTTACAAAAGGCTTCACCCAGACAGAACCGAGTATGTACTGTACTGTATGCACTTATTATGCTTCTAAAACTGCAAGCTTCTGGATTTAAATGATTCTGTCATGTCCATCTTTTAATTCTGTGGTGGTAGAAATCAATTATGACTCCTGGATTTCAAATGAGATGTTTTCCAAACTTCTTAAAAACCATGTTTTAAAAATTTAGGGAAGTGATGCGGCTGGTGGATGAGATCAGCCATATAAATGATGAACAGTTTGCAGCAGAGGTTCATACAGTTCTGGAGAAGAGTCATGATCGGACAATTTGTGAGAGCAGCATCAGGCTAATGCAATGCCAATTGGGCTGGACCTACAGTATGGACGTGTCAGGTGAAGTGTTTCACTGTACTAAAAAAGAATAGTGTTGTTCTTAGAAGTGTAATGTCTCTTACCGAACCGTACAATACCTACTGTAGTGCAGCTCCTAGAGGAACAGTATAGGTGGCATGTTTATTCTAGTACTGTACATTTCTTGGTTCTGTATGCTAAAGTGCGTACTGTACTGTACCTGTAACATTTTTTCTTGTCATTACAGAGTGTTTCCCATGATAAGGGAGCTGAACAAGATTAAAAGAGTCGACCAAGCACGTGCATGGATCGATAGCAGTGAATGTTTTAATGATGTTATATATTCGGATGAGACATCGGTCTCCCTAGAAATATTTGATACTTTTGCCTTCCGGAAAAAAAAACGGCTAGTCAGCCCAAGCACCCACTCAAAGTCCATGTGTGGAGTGCAATCTCGAGGCTTGGACCAGAACCCATTATAGTATTTAAGGTAAGTCCCTGTTTTCCATTATGGTAATTATTCGTTTCATTAGACAAAACACTAATTGTAATGTTCAGTACTGTATCTACTGTAAATGTTGCAATGACCATACTGTACTATACAGTATGTGAGCATGTTAGACAGTGCTGTAAAGCATACAGTGCTGAAATTAAGCTGGAAAGTACAACCAGTAAGAGTGTACTGTGTAGTGTAATGTACTGTACTGGAAGTCCTCCTATGGGCAGGGATGACACGGTGCACAGCACAAAAAGAGGATGGTAGACTGGATCGCAATAGAAAATGTTTTAATGCTCAGTGAGATAGCATAGCAGCAAGTAAAAAAACCACACAGAGGGCAAGCTCTTACGCGTTTCATGCTTGGTAGCGCTTTATCAAGGAGATTCTACACAGATACCCTTTAGCCACGGATAGAGGCATGTTTGTCACTTCATGGTGACTTGATTACCACCCCCCAAGGTGTCCTGCCTAGGGTGTGTGTCTCACCCTTATAGGAGGTTAAATTCTTCATGACTGGAATACTTCAAATCAAAATGGAATTGTCTTTACATGTTTCATGTTTCCTTACCATTGGGTGAATCACATATACCAGATTATTACCCTATATAACTGTGGTCTGCAGCGCTTTTGTATGGACTTGATTCACTCACGGTGAATCTTGACTACAGAGTGGCACTTTGTTGGTGACATCCAGAGTGGAGGACTACTACATCAGCCGGGTGTATGCTGTGACGGCCGCGGAGCAGATGCTGTTGCTGTGAGAAACAATTGTCTGTCCATATGACCCAGGGTGGTCTGAATGCTCACCAGAAAGGCACTTATGTAAGTGGAATACTTTGTGTTTTTTAATATTAAAAGCAGTATTTACTATTTTGCTATTTTCTTTTTTGTATACGGATATCCCTCTCTTCTCTATGGATCTGGAGTACTTATCTGGAAACTAAAGTTGGTAACTTATAATAACCACAATGCCTTACTATCACGTGGTACACGTGAGTGTAAATTTTATAGAACTATCAGCATTGAATTCATTGTTGGGGTTGACAATATTGCACTATTTGGTATTTTACTTTTCTTCCATGTCCTGATGTGATTTGCGCACTTGTTTCTTCTTCGCTTTATGACGTTCCTATGCCTGATTTCTAAAGTTTCAGATTTGACTGCAGGTTTCTCAGTCTGTGGTTTTCCTTGCAATAGTGTGTGGGGAATAGAGGCTGATAGAAAATAAAGTCTACTTTTCTATTCTATTCCCCATACCCAGGGCTTAGGGATGTATTAAAGTCTATTTTATTAATACATTGAAATGTACTGTTGTGTACTGTAATGAGCTGGGACTTTCGGAACTGATGTTCAGATAGGCTGCCAGGGCTACCAAGTTGGTCCCAGTAATTCTGCTGGACATTGGAGTTCAAAGTAACCAGAGGTGTGAAAGCCATTTGGGTGGCAGGGAAGGGCTTAAGTACCCACATCCTCGGAACAATGGCAGTCGTTCGGGCTGCCATTTGTTCTGCGAGACCTGGTGGAGCCTGGCCCAGTGGGTGTCATGAGATAGCCAGGGACAGAGGTGGAAAACTAGCGCATGTCCCTTGGCAATTTCAGATTTCCTGCTGACCCGGCTTTCTATACCGGCTTGGCTCTGATTGGCTACTGAGAAAGTTCCCGCACGCTGATTGGCTGTAGTATTTGGTGAAACTCCAAATACTAAAAGAAATGTCTGAGTCAATCAGGTTTGAGATTTTTAGCGCCACAAGTGCGGGCGGGTTTTTTAAAGTTGCTCTTGCACAAATAGCAGAGCAACCGGCTTCGATTTCAAGCCATGAAAGTCTGCCCGACAGATTATAAGTCCCGTTTTTAGCGCCCAAGTTCTAATAATCAAATGTAGCGTTTTTTGCTGAGATTACAAGCCGATTTTAGTTACAGGAGTTTGGTACTAGCACCAGGTCAAGAAAAGTCCATGTTCTCAGAAAAGAAGGGAGCGGTGGCGTGTGGAATTTCACGACGATTTAGGAACCAGAGGATTTTGGACTAAGTCCCGGTCAGGGGAACCTAGAAGAGTCTATTTTTCGACCCCTTGTAGGTGTGCTTTTCATCTGTGTTTTGTGCCAATTTATGCGAATAAATTACAATTTATTTCATTATCTTGTTTTGCTCAATGAATCATCCTGGTAAAAAGGTGTAAACTGCCCAGTCTCCCGTGACACAGCCGCACTCAAGAGCAACATATAGCATGGCATAGAAATTTAGATCGGTAGACAAAGAGACTATTCCTTCTATTCGTCACCACATGACTCATACTCATGAATTTATAACCTATTTGTGATTCCTAATTTTTTGGAGGAATTGTTATACACAGATATAGGGCCTATCACATGGTCGGATTATGCTCTGGTGGAGCTAATGTTTAAACCCCTTTCACTAGGGCATGGTAATACCACTGAAAGATGAATGACTCACAAGGGATATATCTCACAAGAGATTATCACTCATTATATAAATACAATTACCCGGAACTATTTACCAAAATGTAGAAAGTCTGACAGACCTGGAACTCTTACCATATATCCTGGGTAGGAGCATATAACAGCAGCTAAAATGAATATTCTCCCAAGGCTTCTTTAAATTTCCAGACACTTCCAATTCCCTATTCCACATTAAAATATAAAGGAAACTAAAAATAGGATTATGCAGTTTGTCTGGAGAAATAAACTAGAATAGTTAAGTCAATTATGTTGGATACAGGAGAGTGGGGGGGGGGGGGGGTTGAACCTATCCATGTTCAAATTAATTTCACATATACTTACGGCAGCTAGGTGTGCTGTGTCAGTGGCATGGAAAAAAACACTCCCCCCTCTAAAAAAAAGAGGTAATAGAAGAATAAATGAAGTGGAGCTAATGGAGAGATTTACCTCATTCCCCAATAACACAACAAATACATTTGATAGGACATGAGAACCATGCGATGGGAGAGGATAATTGAGTAGAGCAAGATGACTGAGAATGGAGAAGTACAGTATGGGAGAGGAGAAGCTACTTATAGGCTAAAGAGTGAAGGACTGTGGGAAGGGGTCCCTGAGGAGGATTATTTTTGGCTAAAGTTCAATTGAAACAGGATTAGGAATGTGTATATGTAAAATCACTGTAGGAAAAATGAATTTATAAGATGCTGGTCTTCCCCCCTTTTTATTTCTGTCCCCCCCTTCCCATTTTATTGCAGAAAACCCTTAATAAAAATACAAGTTACAAAAAAAAGAATTGAACAAACGGCATCCTCATGACAATCCTAACTGGGTGTCATATCATCTCAAAGCAGCAACCATTCTTGGCAAACATGATTAAGTCACGTTCTCCTCAATGTCTTTCTTACACTACCAGTCGTTGAATACATCTATTGGGGGGACATGATTAATTAGTGGTTTCTTGGAGTGTTCCACTATCCCTTTACTTTTAGCCTCCCTGATTGTACACCATTTATTTTATGTTTGTCTTTAAGACTATATACAAGGGGCAATGAACTGCAATGTCATTGTCCCTGCTCAAAGTCCATTCAATATGTGCATCAATACAATCTACACAATGAAAGTGATTAGTAAGGTTGCCAATCCATCTGTACTCCTGTGATCGATCGGCAAAGATTCGACTCGCAGGTTCACTAAATGGCTGTCAGTGCAGCAGAAGAGGACCCATGATTCAAAGTTCTGTGGGGAAGATCGTGTGGCTAAGCAGTCACTAGATACAATTGGTTCACTGCTAGAAAGAGGGAATGGCTCAAAAAGGGGTGTGCCAGAGCCTGTTTCAGAAGAGGAAGGGGACGTGACTTTGTAAATGGTTGCTATAGTAACAAAAAATGCTCTTTACATTCCAATACATAAAAAATGTCTTTAAAAATGTATTTTTTTTCCCAATACTACAAGTGTTTTTACATAGTACAGAATTGATTTATTAAAAAGAAAACACACATGTTGGATATTGCTTGAACTGCAGCTTTGAGTATTAATTTGACCAAGCTCAAACTTTAAGATGGCAGTACTTAAATATTAACAATGTTGTTTATGTTTTATTTGAAGTTTATTCTTTTAATACCTTTAATTAAATTAGGAAGATATTTATGAGAGTGTTTTATTTGGTCCCATTTCTAATTTAGCATCTCCTAGCAAACTTTGAAGCCCGTTAGCAGTTGGGTATTGATTTCAGTCTGGGGGAGTCAGCTGTTTCTGTGGTTATGCCTCAGCTCGTTGGCACAGCAACAAAATCCACACACTTTATTTGAAAGCTTTTGTCTTGTTGGCATTGTCTGTTAATAAATATCTCTATACTTTTACAGCAATAGTTACTTTAATTCCAGGTTGAATTAATTCAGCCCACGGCAAGAAGCCAGGTGTCTGTTATTTTAATTTCCAAAAGTGAAAAAATAAAGTGTAACAATATTTCTTAATATGTTTTCCAACAGGGAATGCAATGCAGAATAAGAAATAATAATATAAAATACACAAATAAAACAATAGGATATTGCATTGCCTTACCGGGGTACAACTTACGCATTATTTCACAATTAGAGAGACACATTTTTACACCGCCACAAAATGACCATGCTGCACTCTATAATAATGGAGAGTATCTCTATGCATTTCCAGGGAAGATAAACCATATTTACTCAGTGATGCTAATTATAAAGCAGCAGTCCAGGCTGTGCCCCTCTTTTTGTGCATGGATGGGAAGCAGCGAGTACCCAGAGCTGAACCACATTCATTGAAGCACATTGGATCTACTGGTACCCAAGATACATATCGGCAAAGGCACCTCTGGCACTTCTTGATATTTAAATCCCCCATGTGGAAGATTTAAACCCCCATTTTGTTTCCCTACGAGAGGATGGTATCAGTGGCATCTCCCCACCTATGTAAACAAAGGGAGAGGGAGTCAAATGAATGGCTTTGAGGTCGCTCATAGCATAGCACTGCTTACTAAATATGACCCAACGTATGTTAAATGGTGAAAGGAGGTTTAAGTAGCCACTGATCAAATGATGTTGGTACAAGGGGTTACCTACCACTGCTCTTGTATTTACACCATGTTCAGGAAAAAGGAAGCACTTTCGTTTTTCATCCTATCTTATATATTTCTTGTTCAATCCCCATGAAAATGTGCACAATTGTAGGTCGGTTATGTAGATTAACACTATATAAGACGCACAACATAGACAATCAACTGATGTTAATTAAATGGATGTCACTGTATTATGTCAACAGGTACCAGATACACTGCGTTCGTAGCTCGTTAATGTGTTAAACTGTTGTAATCTAATCTGAAACACTAAGATTACTATAAAGTTTGAGTTCAAAGTATGATTCAAAATGTCCTATATCTGTTGAAATGCCTGAAGAAGAGAAAGCCACAGTCTGATTGCAAAATTGATAATGAGTTGATCCAGCTTCTCCCACTTGTTTTACGAATTAGTTTTTTTCAGTCCTCCTAGCAACCATCCTTTATCAGGAAAAAATGTATGTAAGTGTAGCTCCTATTCCCCCATGCTCTGGAAGATAGCATCGCTACTGTATATGCTGTGGCTGCTGGTTCATACCTGAGTGGTAAACAGGAGGCAGGAGATCCCTGTAATGTTGTGGGGAGGACATCATGACAGGCTCACGTGGTTCTTTAGGTTACAGCGCCTCATAACAAGAGGATCCTGAGGCTTTCAGGATGAACCTCAGGGACACTTCTTCTTGTGGACAAGTCAATCATAACTCCAGATAGGGTATAACTGGGTTTATTGATACATGCATGTTGATATATAAGGTCACAGACCCTGATGCAGTACCCAGACATTAGGCCTTGACTTTCTCTCTCTTTGTAGATACCTTACCCCCTGCTAGGACAAGACCACAGCCTGCTCCCTCTGGGGAGAGACTCTTTTCTGTGTCTGCACACTCTGAAGTATATCCCAGAACTCCTCCACCCAATAACCCTTACTCTATTCCATAGAGGAGACCCCCCCCCTCCTTCCCTGGGGAGTGGCTAGTAAGACAGTCTTCATACTATCATAGACCCCCCTTACAATAACAGGCTAACCCTGAACTTTTTTGAACATGCACACTGAACAATGTAACATACCCAGCATAGTCTACTGCTAACTCTGCCCACTTACTAAATAGGACTTACAGTGTTATAAGGCCAGGAAATCAGTAGTCCCAGGGGACTAGGCTACATAAGCATTTTGGACCATAATTATTACTCTGTTTCAATCACTTTATAACGTGCTTATCTTCTTCACTAAACACAATTTTATAACTATTAACTTGATGAGGTCATCATTCTATCACCAATTCCAAAGAATATTTATTAGATGATCAAATCCTTCTTACGTATAATAATCTACTGGGACAGACTTATAATTGCTAACATTTTAATGAAAATGGAGTGATTTTTCTGCAAGATGTGATGAAAACTAAATGGAGTCTCTTTTATCCTGAACATGGTGTATAATCCAAAGGTGTCAACAATGTTCTCCCAAATATTGAATAGTTCCAAGCAGAGAACTCTGAAGTGTTTCAACATAAATAGCAAGAAAGTTATTAATCATATTACATTGCATAACAAGTTGTAATAAAATGTGAGATTGAATGCTTCTCCTCTATACCTAACCTGAATTTGGTTTAGAGATGCTTGTATTGAAGTACCAGTTTGATTGAGTTCATATAAAAAAAAAATTACATACTAAACACACTACAATATTGAATACAATTTGATAAATGAACAGATTAAAAAAAATAGTTAATTATTATTTTATGTGAACTGCACACGTACCCCTGCTTCAGCGTTGAAATGTGTATGTTATCAGTGGTGAACCGCTAGGTAAATAGGTATCAGAATGATGAACAAGAAAAAGATGGGTTAATTAAAATAATCTTTAATGTCAACCAATAAACTAAAATAATGGGTGTTAAAAACAACTGTGATGCAGCTGGGATCCTAGTTCGAGTACTAAAGATGGACTCTAGATCAAATACTAATATTGTATGGTGACCTGAATATATCAGTCACTCGTATAATACGTTAAAAATTCATTTGGACCAAGCAATACTGATCATATTTTCCCAAGATAGTTTAACACCCATTATTTTAGTTTCTTGGTTGACACTAAAGATTATTTTAATTAACCCATCTTTACACTATCAGTTGAGTGTCCACACTAGGTCTCTTTTTCTTGTTCATCATTCTGATAATCATTATTTTATATATACTTTATTTATAGAAAAGACAGAACAAGTATAACATTCAGGCAGAGCATTTACATACAGAAATGTAGAGGCATGTAAAGTAACTACATTCTGCAGTGCTCAATTGAGATGTCAGCTAACACTGTTTCCTAGCGTCCTTACATTTAAAAATAAATATTTTATAAAAAAAAAAGGAAACCAAGCAGAACAACCAAATGTAAAATAATAATAATTAGTGGGTTCGTGCATTTGCTATTACAATACTTTAAGAGACATTTAATGTAAGTTATTCAAGAGTTTACCGTTTACTGTTCATTATTTGAGATTAGAGCATATTTCCCAGCCACATACCACTTAGTTGGAGTTCAAAGAATCATTTAGTTTGATAGACGAGTATAAAAACCCTCACCTGTACCCAAACAGGTAATTGTTTGATGTACATAGCCTATTTCCTGAAAAATGTATTTGATCATCCATTCATTCTGCTGAAACAAGTGTGAAGACTAATTTACTGTATCTACTTGCGTAATTGTAAGTGTTGAAGACTTTATCTAGTGCTTTTCTTGCCGATAATAAATTAAAATTAATAACTACCGGGATACACAAGGATTTCTCTTTCTTATCTTTAAAACTGTGTGTGCCCGAATTTTTTACAAATTTTATTTGAGATTGACAAACAATAATGTTGCTGGCTTACATATGTGCAGTGTTTTGTCGCTGGGTTCCCAAAGAAGATAGAGTGATACTCGTTGTTGTCATTAACTATAAGAACAACTGATCTCTGTTCAGGCTATGTGATTTGACTACCTATTCATATCCATTCGATCCTGGATTCAAAAGGCATGTATGCCATCTATTAAAATCCATTTATTCATATTCATCAGTGGAATATTCAGAGACTCAATGTTTGTATTTCTTAATCCATCCTTTGATCCATGTTGGAAATTATTTGAATCTCACTTATACTATTTGAGAGATTTGTGGCAGCAAGTACTACATTATATACTTCTGTTTTGTCCTTTATATTGTGTTTTTTTTTTTAACTTGTATTAATCTATCTGCCATCAGTAAAATGTTTGTATTTTGAATATTAGATTCTAGACGCTCTTTTTGCTTTTTTTCTGTATCAGTTAAACTCAGACTTAAGGCCGGTCCTTGGTGGGGTGCGCTGGGTCTGAATTTGGGTGTGTTTGGTTCAAGTTTGTTTGCGCTTGGTTTATGGGCATGTGAACTGGGTCTGCAGTTGGGTGCAATGGGTCTGAGGTGGGGTGCGCTTTGTCGGAATTGGGGCAGTTGAGTTGCACTGGGTCAATGGGCAGCTGAGGTGGGTCTGGAGTGGGTTGTGATGGGTCCGTGGTGACATCATAACCAGGAAGTTCAGCATATTAGGTATAGGCAGCATCATACAGTAGCATTACAGCAACAGACTTACAGATTAGCAACAAAGTAACTTCACTTTCATCACTTTCATCTTATTGTTGCTGTGTTAAATGCAAGAGTAGCTGTTTGAGGCACTGTTAATAGAGATAATAGATACATAGATTCCACTAGGACCATGCTAGCCAGTTAAAGGTGCCTACTCCATACAGTGCCTCACTCTATCTACAGGCTGTCCTGGTGTTATAGGGTGTTTATTTTACACTTGCTTTAATTCCTAGCCTAGTTGTTATAACACAGGTTTTAGATCCAAGTTGTTCCCTGTCTATTAATGTGCAGGATGAAAGTAACTTGTGTAGTTTGTTAACCCATTAGGGTGTGTCACAATTTTGGCTGTGTCCTCTTAAGCTACTACTTGGCAAAAATGAGGTTATTAACCCATGGACTATTAACTATAAGAGCTCCTCTTTATAGTCTTAACAGGTCACTATACAAACATCCTGTTCCTTCCTGTTTTTTTTAACTTTTTTGACCACTTGCACAGTTATTTGCACATTTACACACTGCGCCAATATTTATTTGCCATCTCATTTTAATATAACCATTAAAAGTTACGTTATAATTTCTTTAGGTGTGAACCTACAACACAATTCTTTTGATTGGTTTGTGATTCACTGCACCCTTCTAGTATTGACAACACAATCTTTCATAAATGCTGCTGCTAGAATCACTTGAATTCTCCTAAATCTAAATAAAATTCTCCTCTCTTTTAAAGCAGCAGTCCAAGCTATTATTATTTTTTTAAATAACAAATTTCTCCCTTTAAAATATGTATATCAATATAATCCACACAATGATAAGTAATTAGCTAAATTGCTGATCAGTCTGTTCTCCTGTGATCGACCGGCGAAGTTTGGGCTTGGGGGCTCACTAAATGGCTGTCAGTGCAGCAGAAGACTCCCAAAGATGCAAAGTTCTGTGGGGAAGATCCTTAGACCAGATACTAACTAGATACAATTGGTGCACTGCTAGAGAGAGGGCAGGGCTCAAAAAGGGGTGTGCCTGTTTTAGAAGAGGAAAGAGATGTGACTATGTAAATGGTTGCTATAGAAACAAAAAATGCTTGTTACATAATAATACATTAAAAATGTAATTCACAGTTGTTTAAAAAAAAAGAAAGAAAAAATGCTACAAGTATTTTCTCATAGTACAGAACTGATTTATTAAAAAAAAAAAAAAAAACACATTTAGGATATTGCTTGGTCTGCATCTTTAAGGCTATAGTCTCTTCTGCCCCTCCTTACAAGTCAGCCCTAAGTTCTCACTATACACCTGCCCAATTCTTGTGTTCTGCTCAAGGATATCTTTTGTCTACACCTTTTGTATCTTAAGCCCTCTCCTGCCTAAAACTATTCTCACACTGTCCCACACCTCTGAAATGCTCTGCCCCTCAATATCCAACTGCACCCTCTCTCTCTCTCCACTTTTAGAACCTTTCATAAAACCCACCTTTTTAACGAAGCATATGGGTAGCTCCGGTAGCTGACACTATACATCTCATATGCACTGACCATGACTACTTGCAGATGCACTTACCAGAACACCCTCCTGTCTGTGTTAGTTCTCCTCACTTACCACTTAGATTGTAAGCTCTTAGGGACAGGGACTCCTTTACCTATTATTTTATGTCTGAAGTACTTATTCCCATTGTGTTATAATATTATGTCACGTGTATTGTAAAGCGCTATGTATCTGGATGCTGCTATATAAATAAAGATCTGCATGCGTCCTTTAATAAGGAAACAATCAGTCCTATTATAGCTGCGTCATTAGTATAGACGACTGGCTGCAACTGGAAATGGTGTGTGGATTAGTTTAGAAATTCTCTGTACTTGTGCTGGTCATCCCCAAATTTCTCTAGAAGAGGCAGACAGCACGCTGGCTGTTTAAATTAGACCAACTGGGAAGCACATGGGTTGGGTTGGGGCAAAATTCATACGTACAATACTAGGTGTTAATGTTGCATAGGGCTGAGTTGGTGATTGGGCATCTATCATGACATGGTATCAAAAGTAGGACTCTACTTTTACTTCTACAGTACACTTACAATGTTATAAACTTGCAAGTATAGTAACTGCACTGTGCTCTAGTTTAGCTGAACTAGTTTATTAACTGTATCAAATACTGGAGTACTGTGCTGTTGTGTGTTTGTTTTATTTTTGGCAATAACCGTACTGTATTTGTCTCTATACCTATAGATCCCCTGACTTGATACCAATCCAATTATTTTTTTCGTGAATTAGAGCTTAATCTGCACTAGTACAGTACATGTAAGACTCAGGTCACATAAGTTTGAGGTTCAAGTTCATCATATCGTAAATTTAGATGACAGAAACTTTTCCTATATTTGTATTTATAGTATATTGATCCAGGGGAAGGCAAACACAAAACCTCAGTGAAACATTATATTGTATTGTATGTCTTTATTTATATAGCGCCATTAATGTACATTGCGCTTCACAGTAGTAGTACACATGGTAATCAAATAAATAACAGATAATATACATAATAGATCATGGGAATAAGTGCTTCAGACATAAAAGTAACATTAAGGAAGAGGAGTCCCTGCTCCGAGGAGCTTACAGTCTAATTGGTGGGTAGTGAGAACGTACAGAGACAGTAGGAGGGAGTTCTGGTTAGTGCGTCTGCAGGGGGCTAAGCTTTATATCATGTGTCCAGTATTATCCACAGTGCTATTCATATGGTTGTTTAAGCAAGTGTGTCTTAAGGTGGGTCTTAAAGGTGGATAGAGTGGGTGCTAGTCGGGTATTGAGGGGAAGGGCATTCCAGAGGTGCGGGACAGTCAGTGAAAAAGGTTTAAGGCGGGAGAGGGCTTTAGATACAAAGGGGGTAGAAAGAAGACATCCTTGAGAAGAACGCAAGAGTTGGGATGGTGCATAACGAGAAATTAGGGCTGAGATGTAAGGCGGGGCAGAAGAGTGTAAAGCTTTAAAACTGAGGAGGAAAATTGAGTGTGAGATGCGGGATTTAATCAGAAGCCAGGAGAGGGATTTCAGGAGGTGAGATGCAGAGACAGATTTAGGAAAGAGCAGAGCGATTCTGGCAGCAGCGTTTAGGATAGATTGTAGGGGAGACAGGTGAGAGGCAGTAAGTCCGGACAGCAGGAGGTTACAGTAATCAAGACGGGAGAGAATGAGGGCCTGAGTCAGAGTTTTAGCAGTCGAGCAACAGAGTAACGGGCGTATCTTAGTGATATTGCAGAGGAAAAAGCAACAGGTTTTAGAAACATTTTGAATGTGAGAGGAGAATGTGAGAGGAGAATGTGAGAGAGGAGTCCAGTGTGACCCCTAAGCAGCGTGCTGGGCTACTGGGTGAATGATCATACTTCCCACAGTAATGTGGAAGGGCCAGATTTGGGAGGAAGTGTCACGAGAGCTTGCGACAGGCTGTAATTGTACACCAAAAAACTATATATATATAAATATATATATATACCTGGGTTTGAACTGGGACGAGACTTAAGATATAATAAAGTGATTTTATTCCTTGATAAAGGTGAACACAACAGATTATACAATAACAGGCAAAATATAGACACTTACTTAAAAGATGAAAATAATGAAAACAGTCCCAGCTGGACTGGCAGTTTCATGCAGCAATCAGCCCAAGACATTGCATGGCATTTCTTCTCAGCAATCAGGAAATCATTCAGCAAACGAAGACAAAGGATATATGGGTGGACAGCAGTTTATAAACCGTTTGTCCCTCTATCTGTAACCTTAGGTGCCGAGACGGCTACCAAATGTCCCTTGGAAGCTTTTGAAGCTCATTTTGGGACTTCCAGCTTGGGGTAGCCCCCCATCAACAAACCCTTTGAAGCAGGGTGGACAGTGTGAAAAGTTCCACTTCCTCTGGTTAATTCCTTTTGTCCGTTGGGCCAAGCATAAGCAATTAGCCCAATAGTCTTTGATGATCAGGTTTGTAAATTCTAGCCTTTCCTCCTCATCACCACAGGGGTTCCTCAGACTCAACCAAAAGTTCATATTTACTGCAAATCATTGCATAACTTCCGTTCCGTAATACACACAGTCAGGTGAGATATATTACTGCATTCTGGGACACCTGACGCTCGTAGAGAGACCCATCATTACATTGTAATATGAACATTAATAGAGATATTAATATCTGGCATTTCGTAACAGTTACATATTCAATGTTTAGACTCCCCAAGATCGGCTTACTCTCGCCAATACACTTATGTAATTCTTAGCCGGTTCAGCCAAGGACATCTCATAGTATTCTTATATTTAATAAAGTTACTCACTTTTGATATCCTGTTGGGGGTAGCCCCCCCCCCCCCTGGCCCCATCAATAAAACCTTTTGAAGTGGGCTTTTGCTTTTCGCATAACCAATTAGGTCAGTTACCTATTGATCAGGGCGATGTATCACACCTCTCTGTTGATATACACTTCCAGTGAATACTCACGTGAATACTCATATGAGGCACCATTTGGTTCCTTACGCATTACAAAGACAGGCATTCTGCCTGTACATTAGCACACCATTAGCATTCTGCCTGTGTATTTCAAAAACTGCAAAAAGTCACTTTATCCAAAATATATGTTTCTCTTATGACAACGTTATATTTTTAATATGTGTGTACTTGGGGGGTGACCCGGAGGCTGTACCCCAAGGCTCAGGGTCCTGGCTTACTCAGTTACCAAATTACCAGTTTTCAGGTAACTGTTTATTCAGCACTGCATATAAGATTAACCCCTTAAGTCCCAGTGGGTGGGTTATGCAGACCCTGATCCAGTAACAACATCATTTACACAGGGGAATAAGCATTTTCATGTTATTTAACAAGGGTTAAGTCACAGTTCTGGGCCTCAGCCCAGTTAACCCCTTGTCTCCCTGGCGAGGTTAGAGGGGGGCCCTTGGGGAGTAACCCCGTTAATCCCGGGCCAAACCCTCACTATCGTCACACCTCCCCGGCTCAATGGGGCCCTGGTGCCCCAGTCGCCTCCCCCAGGCACTGGGGTACCACTGGCGCCCTTGACGCCATCAATACGTCCTGAGGGATTGGCCTGGCAAAATTGTCCTCCGGCATTGACCAGTACACAGTGGATTGTAAAGTCCAGTTCCTGCAAAGCCGGGCATTCTCCTTTGCCTCCCTCTGCCCCAGCAGGAGACCAGCTATACAGCACAGACCGTCGCTTTCCTGTCAACCAAGTCTGGGACAGGGTTATGTCACTATTCTGTAGGGACCCTACCTGCCCTGGCTCTGTGTCACCCTGTAGCTGCTCCGCCATACTCCTGACTCTCCTCCCTGGCTGCCTATCTACCCACAGCCCTTCCTTTGGGGACCCGGGGGAATCTGTCAGGGGGGTCACTCCTGGCCTGTCATAGCAAGGGACTTTCTGCCTACCTAGCCCATCCCTAGCTTCTGCCAGCTGCCTGACACCCCTCTGACCTCCTATCTCCTCCTGCTCCACGGTGCCTCCCTGCCTAGCCTCCCCTAGGCCCAGCACCTCAGCCGGCTGCTTACCTCCCTGCAGCCCACCTGCACTCCTCTCCTCCCTGGGCAATCCTACCCCAGACCCTGGAACTACCTGAGTGCACCTACCTCCCTGACCTTGTCTCCCCCTTACCAGGGATGAGCTCAGGGGCACCTCTCCAGATGCAACCGCCTTAGCGCTTGGCTGGCAGGTATCCCTGGGGTGGCACAAGCCTGCCACTGCCCCGGATACCTCCAGCCCATAGCCAGGCTGCAACAGAGGGTTGCTGATCTGAGAAACCCCCTGGGACTCTGCCAGGGCAACGGGAAACTCTAGCGTCACTACCTGATGCTTTCCCTCCCTGGCTACCACTAGCCCTCCTTCTCTCACTGAGATCTGCTGCGGGCTACCTACCTGCAGCCTCCCCTCACTCCGCTTCTCCCTAGCTAACCCTAACCTGGGTCCTAGGGACACCTGAGTGAGGCCCTCTCCCTGACACTGTCTCCCCATTACCGGGGATGAGCCCAGGGGCATCTCTCCAGATGCAACCGCCTCAGCTCTTGGCTGGCAGGTATCTCTGGGGTGGCGCAAACTGGCCCCTGCCCATGATACCCCCAGCCCATAGCTAGGCTGCAACAGGGGGTTGCTGATCTGAGACACCCCCTGAGGCTTTGCCAGGGTAATGGGGACAACTGGCTGGCTCACTTGCTGCCTTCCCGCCCCGGTTCCCACTGGCCCACCCAACCCTCTCCCAGGCAATCCTACCCTAGAGCTGGGTGCTAACGGGGCTAGCCCCTCTCCCTGAAGCTGTGCCCCCATTACCGGAGGTGAGCTCAGGGTTGCTGGTGCAGATGCACCCACCTTAGCTCCTGGCTGGCAGGTAATCTGGGGGTGGTCTAACTGTGCCACAACCCCTGGTACCTCCAGCCCATAGCAAGGCTGCAACAGTGGGGCTCTTAACTGAGAGTCCCCTTGCTGCTCTGCCCAGGTAATGGGGAAGCCTGGCGGCCCTACAAGCTGCCCTTCCTTCCCCTCCCCTGGTAACTGATGCGGGCTACCTACCTGCAGCCTCCCCTCACTCCGTTTCTCCCTAACTAATCCTAACCTGGATCCTAGGGACACCTGAGTGAGGCCATCTCCCTGACACTGTCTCCCCATTACCGGGGATGAGCTCAGGGTTGCTGGTGCAGATGCACCCACCTTAGCTCCTGGCTGGCAGGTAATCCGGGGGTGGTCTAACTTTGCCACAACCCCTGATACCTCCAGCCCAGAGCAAGGCTGCAACAGTGGGGCTCTTAACTGAGAGTCCCCTTGCTGCCCCGCCAGGGTAATGGGGAATCCTGACTGCCCTACCAGCTGCCCTTCCTTCCCCTCCCCTGGTGCCCCTATCTCCTGCCACCCCCCAGTCACCCCTAGAGTGAAACAACAGGGTACAATCATAGGGAAACATAAGTCAGAGTCAGTCTGCGACTTGGTCTGGCTTACCTTGCTGGTCCCCGCAGAGACCGCCGCCTTCGTTGGTCCCAATTGCAGGGGGACTGGAGCGGCCGCCGCCGGCCCCATCTGGGCTGGGCAGCGCCGGGCCGCTGCCGCAACAGCGCCCGGGTTGGGTACAGGTAAAACGGTGCAGGACAAGGGTCCCAGGTCTTTGTGGAGGAACTCAGCTCCATGCAAACTTGGTAAAATAACCCCCTCCCGCAACCCCTGTCCCTCCCCCCGAATAAAACTGCCGCCGGCAGGATGCCGGAGTGGCGGCGTCTTCTCTGCCGCTGCCGCTGGTTCTCCGCCGGGATCAGGTGGATGGCCGCTGCTCTCCGCCACTGTTGCTGATGCAGCCCGTCCAGGTTCTCCAGGAGACGTCCCGAGGAGGGTTGTCGCCCCGGCTGGGCGGGAGCCATCAGAGGATGCCGCTAACTGGGTCATCTTTTCCGCAGCTCGTGAGCGTTGGCCCTGAGGGGCTTCTTCGCCTGACCGCGCACGGTCAGGGCACTGGGCATTATTGTGGCCCATTGGTTGGCAGTGCCGCAGCAACTGCCGGTGCTTCTCCGCCACCGGTGGACTAACCCCAGCAAGGGGCAACGGAGTCCAGAGCGGAGTTGCCTGAGCGCCGGGCTCATTCCAGAGCTTCTCCGCCGCCGGTGGACTAACCCCAGCAAGGGGCAACGGAGTCCAGAGCGGAGTTGCTGGAGCGCCGGGCTCTGGGAGGGGATAAGTGGGTCGGATCATCGCCAGCTTCAGCTGCTCGAGCCGCTCAGCCGGGGACATCTCTCCCTGCGCAAACATCAGGGCCAGCAATTCTGGGTAAAATGGACTGGCCGCCGCAACGGCCAATACCTCTCCTGGTGCAAGACCACCCGCTCCCTCCACAAGTCTCTGCCGTCCCGGAGCTGGGTCCCTTCCCTGCTCTCCGGGCGGTGTGATGGTTACAGCAGCTGCAGCTGTGGATCTTTGCTCAGCCTGCCGGGTTTCATGCTCACCGATTGCTGTCTCTCTCTCAGCCTTGCTGGCTGCTGGTCCCCGCGCCGACTTGATGCACTCCTCTGGTCTTAGTGCCCGGCTCCAGTCAGACGGATGGCCGGCACTTTGGTTCTGGAGGAAATGCTTCTCACAAGTAGGGGAACAGTGAGGGGGTGCCATATCTTGTGTTATATGTTGTACACTGTGTGTTCAATATCTTTAGTCCCAGGAACTTGCAATTACCATCAAGTTCCCACTGGATCACAGTACCCCGCAGAATACTGTAATCCAGGTCCAGTTCGATCCCACCGCTGCCATCAGTTAATTACAAGCCTGTCACGAGAGCTTGCGACAGGCTGTAATTGTACACCAAAAAACTATATATATAAATATATATATATACCTGGGTTTGAACTGGGACGAGACTTAAGATATAATAAAGTGATTTTATTCCTTGATAAAGGTGAACACAACAGATTATACAATAACAGGCAAAATATAGACACTTACTTAAAAGATGAAAATAATGAAAACAGTCCCAGCTGGACTGTCAGTTTCATGCAGCAATCAGCCCAAGACATTGCATGGCATTTCTTCTCAGCAATCAGGAAATCATTCAGCAAACGAAGACAAAGGATATATGGGTGGACAGCAGTTTATAAACCGTTTGTCCCTCTATCTGTAACCTTAGGTGCCGAGACGGCTACCAAATGTCCCTTGGAAGCTTTTGAAGCTCATTTTGGGACTTCCAGCTTGGGGTAGCTCCCCATCAACAAACCCTTTGAAGCAGGGTGGACAGTGTGAAAAGTTCCACTTCCTCTGGTTAATTCCTTTTGTCCGTTGGGCCAAGCATAAGCAATTAGCCCAATAGTCTTTGATGATCAGGTTTGTAAATTCTAGCCTTTCCTGCTCATCACCACAGGGGTTCCTCAGACTCAACCAAAAGTTCATATTTACTGCAAATCATTGCATAACTTCCGTTCCGTAATACACACAGTCAGGTGAGATATATTACTGCATTCTGGGACACCTGACGCTCGTAGAGAGACCCATCATTACATTGTAATATGAACATTAATAGAGATATTAATATCTGGCATTTCGTAACAGTTACATATTCAATGTTTAGACTCCCCAAGATCGGCTTACTCTCGCCAATACACTTATGTAATTCTTAGCCGGTTCAGCCAAGGACATCTCATAGTATTCTTATATTTAATAAAGTTACTCACTTTTGATATCCTGTTGGGGGTAGCCCCCCCCCCCCCTGGCCCCATCAATAAAACCTTTTGAAGTGGGCTTTTGCTTTTCGCATAACCAATTAGGTCAGTTACCTATTGATCAGGGCGATGTATCACACCTCTCTGTTGATATACACTTCCAGTGAATACTCACGTGAATACTCATATGAGGCACCATTTGGTTCCTTACGCATTACAAAGACAGGCATTCTGCCTGTACATTAGCACACCATTAGCATTCTGCCTGTGTATTTCAAAAACTGCAAAAAGTCACTTTATCCAAAATATATGTTTCTCTTATGACAACGTTATATTTTTAATATGTGTGTACTTGGGGGGTGACCCGGAGGCTGTACCCCAAGGCTCAGGGTCCTGGCTTACTCAGTTACCAAATTACCAGTTTTCAGGTAACTGTTTATTCAGCACTGCTTTTAAGATTAACCCCTTAAGTCCCAGTGGGTGGGTTATGCAGACCCTGATCCAGCAACAACATCATTTACACAGGGGAATAAGCATTTTCATGTTATTTAACAAGGGTTAAGTCACAGTTCTGGGCCTCAGCCCAGTTAACCCCTTGTCTCCCTGGCGAGGTTAGAGGGGGGCCCTTGGGGAGTAACCCCGTTAATCCCGGGCCAAACCCTCACTATCGTCACAGGAAGTATGAGGAGTTCTGTTTTAGCCATGTTGAGTTTAAGGCGACGGACTGCCATCCAGGATGATATAGCAGAGAGACATTCAGAAACTTTGGTTTGTACAGCAGGTGTAAGGTCAGGTGTTGAAAAGTACATTTGTGTGTCGTCAGCATAGAGGTGATCCCAAGAGATGTTATTAGGTCACCTAGAGAGAGTGTGTACAGAGAAAAGAGAAGAGGTCCCAGGACAGAACCCTGGGATACCCCCACAGAGAGATCAATAGAGGAGGAGGTGGTGTTAGCAGAAGAGACACTGAAAGTACGCTGGGAGAGGTAAGAGGAGATCCAGGATTGAGCTTTTTTCCGAATACCAAGAGTATGGAGAATGTGAAAGAGAAGAGGGTGGTCCACGGTGTCAAATGCTGCCGAGAGGTCGAGTAATATGAGCAGAGTGTAATGACCTCTGTCTTTGGCAGCATGGAGGTCATCAGTTATTTTAGTGAGGGCTGTTTCCGTGCAGTGAGCAGTACGGAAGCCAGATTGTAGAGGGTCTAGGAGAGAATAGGTGTTGAGAAAATGAAGCAAGTGAGAGAATACAAGACATTCAAGGAGTTTAGAGGCAAAAGGCAGGAGGGGGACAGGTCGATAGTTAGACGGACAGGTAGGGTCAAGCTTGCTGTTTTTGAGTAATGGTATAACTGTTGCATGTTTGAAGGAGGAGGGAAAGGTACCAGAGTAGAGGGAGGAGTTAAAAATGTGTGTGAGCGTAGGGATTATAGTAGGAGCAAGAGGTTTTAGGAGATGGGAGGGAATGGGGTCAAGAGGGCATGTGGTAGAGGAAGAAGAGGAGATCAACAGTGATACACCCTCCTCTGAAATCATGGAAAAAGAGTCAAGGATGGCAGGATGAGAGTTAGGAAGAGGTGTAGGATGGGAGGAAGAAACAGACGGGATGTTCTGACTTATGGATTCCACCTTTTCCTTAAAATAGTCAGCAAAGTCCTGCGCGGAGATGGAGGAAGAAGAGGCAGCTGAGGGTGGTTGGAGTAGAGCGTCAAAGACCGAGAAGGGTTGGCATGGGTTAGACTTGTGCGTGTTGATTAGTGAAGAAAAATAGGCTTGTTTAGCTTGCGAGAGGGCAGAGTTGAGACAGGATAGCATAAATTTGTAATG
This sequence comes from Ascaphus truei, assembly GCF_040206685.1. Lineage (NCBI taxonomy): Eukaryota > Metazoa > Chordata > Amphibia > Anura > Ascaphidae > Ascaphus > Ascaphus truei. Next base: position 80,169,628 of record NC_134485.1, read on the forward strand.
AAGGAAGTCTGCGAGAGTATGAGATTTCCTCCAGAGGCGTTCAGAGGAACGAGTGGAAGAATGTAGCATGTGCGTGTGGGAATTTAGCCAGGGTCTGGGGTTAGAAGGGCGAGGACGGAAAAGAGAAAGCGGGGCTTGTGGATCAAGAGAGGAGGATAAGGCGGAGTTGTTGTTCCTGACCAGGTTGTCAGGGTCTGTAGCAGAGCTGGGAGAGGAGAGGGAGGAGTGTAAAGTGGACTCAAAGTCAGGTAGGTGAATAGAGTGCAGGTTTCTGCAGAACCGGGGGGTAGATGGAGTTGGAGAAGGGGAGAAGCGAAATAGAGAGAATGAGATGATGTGATGTCAGAGAGAGGAAAGGGGGAAATGGAGAAATCAGAGAGGTTTTTAGTGAATAACAGGTCGCGGTAGTGGCCGTCCTTGTGGGAGCTGGCTGCAGTCCACTGTTGAAGGCCAAAAGAAGAGGTTGGAGAGAGAAAGCGGGAAGGCCAAGGGCGAGAGGGGTCATCAATGTGGCAATTGAAGTCCCCAAGGAGAAGAACAGGGGAGTCTGAGGAGAGAAAGAAAGAGAGCCAGGATTCAAAGTGAGAGAGAAAGGCAGAAGGGGAATGAGTAGAGGAAGGTGGGCGATAGATGACTGCCATGTGGACAGGGAGAGGAGAGAAGATCTGGACAGTGTGAGCCTCAAAGGAGGGAAAAGCAAGAGAGGGAGCAATAAGAAGGGTTCGGTAACGGCAGAGAGAGGAGAGCAGGAGCCCCACACCTCCACCCCTGCCATCAGGGTGTGGAGTGTGGGAGAAAGAAAGGCCACCATAGGAGAGGGCAGCTTCCAGAGCAGAGTCAGTCTGAGTGAGCCAGGTCATTATCCAATGATGTCTCATAAGGGAAAGACATACACTTCTTCCGGACTCCAGTAATGACATTAGATTTCTCCCTTGATCACCATCTTTCCTATGTTTACTTATTTGATGTATCCCTGTATATCCATTGTATCTGCTATCATAGTCTCCGTGGGTAATAAATTCCACATTTTAACTTTCCTTGCGGCAAAGAACACTTTTCTTTGTTGCTGGTGAAATCTCCTTTCCTCCAAATTTAAGGGATGTCCCTGTGTTGTTTGTACTGCCCTTGGGATGAATAGTTATTTTGAAAGCTCCATATATTGACAGGAATATATTTGTAAATAGTTATCATATCCCCTCTGAGATGCCTCTTTTCTAATGTATAGAAATCTAATTTAGCTAGCATCTCATAATTAAAATTTTCCATCCCATTTATCTATTTAGTGCAAGATAAACTCTTATTTGCCTTTGTAGCTACAATGCAGCCTAACATTTGGCACTATTGCTAAGCCTGCTGTCTACAAGCACTCGTAAATCCTCTTTCAAGGATTTACCTAATTTTGCCCCCTTTCATTTGTAAGTCACTGTTTATTCTTATTTCCCAAATGCATAACCTTACATGTATCTGTATTAAACCCCATCTGACATTTATCTTCCCAAGTTTCCAGTCTAGCACACCTGGTGTTTATTGGCGGTGTGGTGCGGCATGTCCAGGCATTCTCCTGCAAGTCCTATGTCTACCCCTGTAAATTTCGTGAAAATGTCTATGCGGCGTCAAATGACGCCGCATTGCCATGACAACGGGACGCTACATGACAACGCGGCGTCACATTGCCATGGCAACTTGACACCACGTACCATCTCGTTGTCATCAATGCTGTGCCATTTTCACGTAAGTTGGAGGGGAGACACGGAAGTTGCAGGAGAATGCTGGGAGACACTGCTCCCTGCCGCCGTTAAGAACTCGACAGTTGAAGTGGTGCTTTCTCCTCGTGCAGGAGACCTAGACACGCCATTGGCTCCCTGGCATCACATGGTGTACTTGCCCCCGAGCACTATGGAATTTGTAGTCCCCGCGGAGCCTATCTCTATGGGCCGCCGCATGCGCATGGTACACTGCGCCTGCGCAACCTGCAATGGCCACCACATCCTGAACGCCACTTCCGCGCATATGCGAGCCCCGCGTCTGTGCGTTCAACTAAACATGGCGGCGCCCTACTAAGGGAGCTGTCGGCGAACCTGTCGCCTCTCGCAATAGCCCTCCCTGAGACAGAGGTAAGAGAGGAGCCAGAGGGGGACCTGGCTACATTTCCTATCGTAGATTCATCCGTCGTACTTTTTTTCTTATAATACAATGATGGATTAGAAATAAACCCATTTCGCGGAATGGATTTCCATGAAACGTAGCGGGAGTTATTTTAAATCCGCATAACCAAGCCACTCAGATTAAATTTGGAACAATTCTCGCGGATTTTAACACGTGGCACAGATTTTGAATGGAAAGATCGGGAAATTCCGGGAAACAAATTTGGACTGGTTCACCCATCTCTAGTAGTAATCAATAATGATATTCAGCCTTCTGGTTGACCTATACTAAATCAAATGTGGTTAATTGTAACTTTAAATGATTGTAGATAGAAAAGTTATTATAAACAATTTTTTTAAAACTTTTGTTCTTATTGATCTAAGTTGAATTTATCTTTTTACCCAAATCCTTTCACAAATACAAACATTCGCAATCTCAGAGCAGTATTAAAAAAAGTACAACTAAAACAAAACTTTTTCATAGTGGGGAATATACAGTATGAAAACCTGAATTTAACATTAAATGGATCAGTAACCTGTAACATTTCTGATCTTGCTCCC